>NW_013677983.1:0-10581 GCF_000517525.1 Limulus polyphemus | reverse complement strand
AGCTTTGCACTTAGAAACAAATAAAGACTGTAACTGTTTTGATAATTAGTACCTACTAATAACTTAACATTCTGTTAGCTCATTGTGTAGCTTTGCACTTAGAAACAAATAAAGACTGTAACTGTTTTGATAATTAGTACCTACTAATAACTTAACATTCTGTTAGCTCATTGTATAGCTTTGCACTTAGAAACAAATAAAGACTGTAACTGTTTTGATAATTAGTATTTACTAATAACTTAACATTCTGTTTTCTCACTTTTGTGGAGTTTAACTGGTGCTTTAGTATAACCACATAAGACATGTTAATTAGTACCTACTAATAACTTAACATTCTGTTAGCTCATTGTGTAGCTTTGCACTTAGAAACAAATAAAGACTGTAACTGTTTTGATAATTAGTACCTACTAATAACTTAACATTCTGTTTTCTCACTTTTGTGGAGTTTAACTGGTGCTTTAGTATAACCACATAAGACATGTTAATTAGTACCTACTAATAACTTAACATTCTGTTTTCTCACTTTTGTGGAGTTTAACTGGTGCTTTAGTATAACCACATAAGACATGTTGCTCCTACTGCTGATAGTGGCATCATTGTAATAACTATATTTGTGTAGTATCATTTACTGCTATAAGTAATTCCGTGCTTATATAGTATGTTTATTACTTTCTTCACGATAATGTTACTGTGCTCTACACCATTAGCAGAAAGTCCAACGACAGATGAGAACAGTTGACCCAAGTTATCAATTTCTTTTATTGACTCGTTTTTTGTTGTTGAATTTTTTTGCAATATTTTATCTAATTGCTACTGTTGGATTAATAAAAAAACGTTTATATCAATTAAATGTTAATATGTTTTTACGTTCTGTCACCTTGAGGAATCGAACACCGGATTTTAGTTATAAGCTTGCAAACTTACCACTTGACAGAAATCAATTAAAAGTTTTTGTTTTTTTATGGCGAAGAATCCAACCACGGATTTTGTTGTTGTAAGTTCGTAAAGTTACCGCTAAACATAAAAGTTGATAAAAATATCTATATCTGCCCTGCTATTTAAATTTGTAAGTTATAAGTTGAAAGATAAGATTGTCTGACAGGAGATAAATTAGCTTATTAATATCATAACTCAAATTTATAGTTGATATAATAATTCTTTATAAATTACTTTTTTTGTGTTTTCAACAAAATAAATACACAAGAGCACATTGACTGATCGGAGTTTTTGTATAACAGTCCATTTGTTTGCTTAGGTTAAAACGAAATCTTCTTAGAATTACAGTGGAGATGATCGCAGTTAGTTTGTGTTTCTTATAAGTAGTACGAATATTACATAGAACCCGAAGTTCCAGCGTTTTTACATGATTTATTACTACAGTCGTCTGTAATCCAATATCTGGAACCTTCATTATTTCAGGCTTGAGTAATCTTTTTTTTGTCGATGCCGTTTTCAAGAGCAGTAAAACAGCCAAATAATCCCTCTACTAAGTGCGTGATGCTAGTTAACGTTGTTCACGAATAATAATAAAAAAAACCTAAAAATATGTACCTTGAAAATAGTTCAAGATGGAGTGGAGCGGTGAGAAATGTTTTGTTTTTATTTCCAAACTAGTCAAACGGGGTAAGATATTTTCCGAGCTCGTGTAAGTTTAATAGTTTGCATGACTGAGTGTTGTTGATGCGGAGAAAGGAACGTTTAAAACCTATAAACGTCTTGAAGTAAATAAGTTTTCAAACTAAGATAATGTCATTTTAGTACTTTCATTTTATGTTATATATCACACATATTCTATTTAGCTATACCAAGTTTGTTCTTCTGCCTCAAGCTTGCAAGGGTATCTGTATATCTAAAGCTCAATAGCTAAATTACTATTTATGTAAATGATGTGGAACTACTTTAAAGACTAACGTTTATAGAATCGGATAACACCGTGTTTTAGTTAGTTTACTATTAAAAACTAACGTTTATAGAATCGGATAACACCGTGTTTTAGTTAGTTTACTATTAAAAACTAACGTTTATAGAATCGGATAACACCGTGTTTTAGTTAGTTTGCTATTAAAAACTAACGTTTATAGAATCGGATAGCACCGTGTTTTAGTTAGTTTACTATTAAAAACTAACGTTTATAGAATCGGATAACACCGTGTTTTAGTTAGTTTACTAAACCAAGATCAACACTGTAAATCCGTCAGTATTAACTACCTGTTTGAGTTTATTTACTGATTAAATATTATTTTATTACAAGTTACAGCTTTTGGAGCAAGGAAGAATAATTTTTAGAACAGATACGACGTTTCGATCATTGGTGCAATTATTCTCAAATACACAAGTTTTAACGGTAAAGAAAGTTTTAGTATTTAAATCAACATTCGATAATCTAACAAAGTATTTGAATATTAGAATTGATAGTGGTTACTTATGATATCAGTTCGCGTGAATTGACAAACTATTTATTTATGGCTGAACAGAAAAAACAAACAAAAAATGAATAAATATACAAAATGTAGAATATGTTATGTGGAATATTTGCATAAGATTAGGAATGTCCGGAGAAATAACGAACAAAGACATACAGCGATGTACTTGTTAATTGTGAGATTGTTTGATTTTAGTAAATAATAAAATATCACTAATGTATAATAAAATAAAATGATTAGTAATAAAATATTACTAATTTTCGAGAAATCATGGGGAAGAGACTGTAAAGAAAGATGGAAAACAACAATAGGAAATCACAGGAAGATGCTGTAAACAATAATGGGAAACAATAATAGGAAATCACAGGGAAGATGCTGTAAACAAATATTGTTGTTTCCCATCGGAAATCACAGGGAAGAGACTCTAAACAAAGATGGGAAACAACAATAGGAAATCACAGGGAAGATGCTGTAAACAAAGATGGGAAACAACAATAGGAAATCACAGGGAAGATGCTGTAAACAAAGATGGGAAACAACAATAGGAAATCACAGGGAAGAGACTCTAAACAAATATTGTTGTTTCCCATCTGAAATCACATTCATGGTGCTTTGTGTCAAACGGAAATTTTTAGTTGAATGGTAAACAATAATGGTAATGATGTTTCATACACAATATCAGGGCAACAAATTCTATTCTGTATCTGGATGTACCTAGACGTAGGACAATCAAAAAATAGATGATACTGTTGCAAGTATCAACCACACTACTGTACCACTTTTATACATAATGTTTATCACACATGTTATCACCGAGATAACTCCGATCACTGAGGTTTATTGCCTGATGGAAAAATGTAGGAGTGTAATGTCCTACTTCTAATTTGAACTGTTCACTCGGTGCTCCTTATTGATAAGTTGTATTTAGGAAAATTTTTTGTTAGGAGTGAAATCTTAATCCTCATTAACATACTATACTTAGCGACGTGGGGAAACTTCAGTAGTGTACATTAGCAGGATCGTAGTAAAGCCAACAATCTTACAGTGGTGGAAACGGACTAATTATGTGTTTTAACCATCTCGCGGAAGTGAGTGTTTAGAATAAAGAACTTTCGTTTTATTCGTTTATTGCATCAAGGGAAATGGGCTCAGACATGATAACCTTTTCTGTCGGTTTATTGCACTTGACGAAACACGTCTTGTCAGAAGTGGCTGTAATTTTACCCTCCTGTGTAAACTTTGCCATTTAAAATCTAGTTATTATATTTATAACTAGGTTTCGGTTTTGAGAAATACACAATAATTTTATAAAACTATTTGTAAATATCTATTAATTTATTTATAAATATTTATTTATAAATATTTATTAATTAATGTAAATATATTTACATTGATTTTTCTTCATTCTTGTTGCAGAGAAGTAAACACTGCCGACACTCAGACAGTCACTGTGGGTTCTCCTAACGTCACCATGAGGATTACCGATCAGTTAGGGTCCGATTTATTCTCAGCCCAGGTTGGGGATCCTGTAGGTCTTCGCTTCGAGGTTATAGATCGTAACAGTGAGTATGATACTTAATTATTCTTCAACCCAGTGGCCTTATAGGAATTTTTTTTCAGTACGTTTTAATGATGATTTAATAGAGAAATACAAATGTTAATCTTCAAGAATTTGAAATATTTAACGTTTGATGAAGGCAAAACTTCAACTTTATTTTCATTTAAAAATGATGTCTTACGAAATACACATATATGATTCACATACAAAACGGTGTCTTACGAAATATACATATATGATTCACATACAAAATGATGTCTTAAGAAATATACATATATGATTCACATACAAAATGATGTCTTAAGAAATATACATATATGATTCACATACAAAATGATGTCTTAAGAAATATACATATATGATTCACATACAAAATGGTGTCTTACGAAATATACATATATGATTCACATACAAAATGGTGTCTTACGAAATATACATATATGATTCACATACAAAATGATGTCTTACGAAATATACATATATGATTCACATACAAAATGATGTCTTACGAAATAAATATATATCTACAAAGAGATTAAATGAAATTTCGTTCTTCCAAACAGTTGAAAATACCCTATTCATATTATTCAAGAAAGCTTTACAGTATTGATGTGTTTCTCAGGACACACAAAACTAAATAACACTTTCTATGATTTCTAAGGAATAGTTAAAAAGAAACAACACAGAATTTAAATTTTATATTTCTAACTCTTGAGGGATACTTAGTATTTTACATATTTAAGTTCATTATTTTTACTTTATGTGAGTCTGTCCAAAAAGTTTTTGTATTGTAAATAGGCTTCAGTTATTGAATAGTTTTATGAAATTCGGTTTGTGTAAAATATTTTTATACTTCAAAAGTCAGTTAAATAATTGTTTCAATATTTAGAGCTGTACAACTGTATTGTCACACGTTAAGTAACACTTTTTATTAATTATTTTGTCTGTATCAAATGCTTGTATATATGTTTCCGTTTTGTTTCTGATGTCAGTTAATACTTGTAAAAAAAAAACTTCGTTCTGTATCAAACGTTAAATCCTACTTTACAAACAGTAGGGTCAGTACATGTTCCTGTGTAGTTAGAGACGTCAGTTAATACTTCACACAAATGGTATATATTATCTGACCTTGGCTAATACTGATCAGATTTTGAGTTACTTTTGTTCAATAAAGTTCTGTCGAAACATTTTTGTATTATATGAAACATTAGTTAATAATTTCAAAATTTATCCTGTTTAATTTAACCGCCACTTATCTATATTATGAATTATAGGTCCATACGAGATTTTTGTGAGAGAGTTAGTAGCTATGGATGGTGTAGACAACAATGAGATCCTCCTTATTGACAGTGAAGGGTAAATATGAGTTAAATTTTGATCATTTATTCAGAAACAGTAAATAAACTTTCCACCAGGAGGGATTAAAATGCATATAAAACCAACTAAATAAAATCGTTGTACTTAACTTTATTTAGTCACGTGAATATAGAAAGGACGAATCATGATCCGTTATTTCTAACGAGATTTTATAGAAGTGAGCTTCAAACATCCCTAAACAATTCCTACTTAATTTATTTCAAATGGAAAAAAAAATAATATTGTGAAACTTAATACGTTTTAGATATCAAAACAGTCTTTTCGCTGTTGGCAAATTTCTAGATTTCCTCAAGTTTTGTGTTATTTTTTTCTCTTTCTTTCCAACACATAAAACTCTTTGACACGAATATTGTAATGTGTTTCTGTGCAGTAGAAGTGATGCTGAAACTCCGTGTAGTTTTATACTGACGTTAGTGTCATGTTAGAGCAGTGTTATCCATAGTTTCAACTCTTTGACACGAATATTGTAATGTGTTTCTGTGCAGTAGAAGTGATGCTGAAACTCCGTGTAGTTTTATACTGACGTTAGTGTCATGTTAGAGCAGTGTTATCCATAGTTTCAAAGAACACACTTGAAACCAGATAAGCTAGTTTATAAAGTATATGACCTTTCTTCTCGAATCTCTCGGTAAACAAACGGCCTGATGTAGAAGAGTTAAGGTCATTCACCAACTCGGTCAAGCTCCTTGATATTAGACAGGAACCAGAAAAGCCTTGAAGCGAAGTCTTGTGAAAGAATCTCTTCTTCCCCTAATAGAAGCAAAAATGTGATAAAAACTCAGGCGGTGGTTACATGATGAATTCCTTATAATACCAGGTTAAAGACAATGTGCCTGAAGGCTTAAAGAAAGTTGAGCTTAATGATCGGTTCGTGAGAGGTAAAAAACCAGAGCATACTGTCGGTGTCGAGAACCTACAAGTTGTGACGATATTGCTGTTGCTAGGGGCCATCTAGGAAAACCGTATGAACGTGAATAAATCGTAGAATGATGTACGATTCTGAAAAATTAAAATATAAGCATGTTATAGGGTTAGTGCTAATCAATTGTAATGTTTGATATACACTAGTGTGTAGAAACTTACGCTACCAATCTCTGTGAAACTATAATCTTGAAGCAGTGTCCAAAGTTGTGATATTTGGGGTAGTTCAACAGCTACTTTGTACAGACTCTCTAAGGAATTGCATTCACTAATCTAATTGAGGTTTTTGTACATTAATACTTTCTTCTTTGCTAAATTGACATCCCGTACTGCATGATGCCTTATTTTCTTTGTTCACACTTTACTATATGCTATATTGATTCCTTGCTCTACATACGAGGTGTTATTTTCTTTATTCACACTTTACTGTATGCTATATTGATTCCTTGCTCTACATACGATGTGTTATTTTCTTTATTCACACTTTACTGTATGCTATATTGATTCCTTGCTCTACATACGAGGGGTTATTTTCTTTATTCACACTTTACTGTATGCTATATTGATTCCTTGCTCTACATACGATGTGTTATTTTCTTTATTCACACTTTACTGTATGCTATATTGATTCCTTGCTCTACATACGAGGTGTTATTTTTTTATTCACAGTTTATTCTGTGCTATATTGATTTCTTGCTTTACATACTAGGTGTTATTTTCTTTGTTCACACTTTACTGTATGTTATATTGATTCCTTGCTTTACATATGATGTGTTATTTTCTTTATTCATTCTTTGCTGTATGCTATATATATTCCTTGCTCTACATATGAGACCTTGTTATCTATTTTCTTAACAATTAAAAGTACCCGTCCCCAGTGATGAGAGAAGTTTAATCTATCAATTTAAATTATTTCATGGACTTTAAAAAATTAATTGTGTTGCAGTCTTGGTTTCACTCAGAGTCAAAGCGAAAAGTAATTGATGAACATTTCAGTCATGATTAGAACCGTTGAACAATAATACGGTAAATATACATTTCTATACTTTAAGTTACGTCACAGTTTGAAATGTGAATGATAGTGTGATTAATTCCTAACCATTTAGTGTTGAATATCCTACTTGCGAAATACAACTTGTATTCAACGTCATTCATACATGTTCTCCAGTCATTTCAAAAGTGAATAATGAGCTTTGTCTGCGTGCGCAGCTTTTCAAACGGGAGACAGACGGACAGACACCACGGTTTACAATACATATAAGAAATTGGGTTTCTGTTAATTTGTTTATTTTTGACCTTCTCCCACATTTTGGGAGCTAACAATACGAATCTTGACAGCCGGGCTCGGGGTGACTTTGGGGGTGTTCTTATCTATATGACGTAGTCGCATATCAAGGGGTATTAAGGAAGTTAAAAACGCGCCCGGAAGATGTGTGTTTGTGGGGTCGCTGAACTTGAAACTGGCATCAGAGTTTATGTTACTGGCCTAACTCTGGATCCCTGTGTACATACCTCCACTTGCAAGACCAAACTCGACACACGTGCTCAGGTAATATGGACAGGATTGGTTCGGTACGGACCTACAGAAGTAATTGGAGATAACTAAGATACTTGGTTGGTACATGGGACCTTTGCATGAGAGGGCCTTTGAACTCTGCAGCGGGTATTTCTTGTTAGTTCTATATTAATTCACAAGGTGTTTGTGAATTTGTTTGTCCACGAACTCTTCTCACGATTTGGAGCTAGCAGAACCAAACTTGGCAGGCAGACTCGGAATAGACCATGAGGTGTTTTTATTTATATAGCGTAGGACCTTCAAAGAAAGTACCAAGAAAAGTCAATGTCTGTGAGAAGGTTTATAGAGTTGCTGAACTCAAATCTGCCATCGGATTTTGCGGAGCGCAGGTATTTTATGTTAGTGTCGAGTAAGCATCGTAAAGCATTTTGATACTTTGCGGTTATAGATTTTTATAAACGTTTAATGCCACAATTTACTGTTTTTCCGTGGAAATATATTCTTTTATTTGTGAAGACTGAAACCATAAGGTTTAGTCAACATAGACTTTGATAAGAACTCGTTATGTAATCATTGTTTATATGAGAAAAATCTTATGAAGTACAACATTGCAAAACCTTATGCAACCATTGGAATATGAAAAGCTTACCAGCAAATGTTTTTACAACGTTTTCAATAGAGATTAGGGACAAATATATAGGAGAAATAGGGGACATTACATGTCTAAAGTTCACGTAATAAATTTCTTAAAATTTTTAATATGTGCGCGTATATTTTCACTGGTGTTGCCGTAAGCAGTGCGTGAAATGCATTTCCTATATTTACGCACGTATATAGTGTTTCATACGCATTGACTCAGAAATAGTCAAAAATAGCTTCGTCATTTTCGACAATATCACAATATTTTTCTCCAATGTAACAGTTGAAGATAAAATCTACACACATACTTAGTCATATGTTGCCCTTTTGTTTATTTCATCATTTTTTTAACTTTATTCTTGGATTGAAATAATACTTATTATTTATTCTCAACTCAAACCTTCATTGTTATGCAACACCAATTGATAACAATGATGACTGGAAAAGACAAGAAGTCAAATATCAGATGCGAAACGTTAGAAATAATATTCTTAATATCTTAAAACTTTCTATTACAAAATACCGTTTATAACATTTGTTAACTATGACCCATACATAGTTTGACTTTCTCTAACTTTGATCTTAACACGGATTTTGCCCAGAACGTGATTCATGTCCTTTTTTTTTACGTTAAAACTCCAGGTAAGTTTCTTCAGAAACTTAAGACCATCGAAATTAGGAGTTTAAAAAATAACCTACCGCCCCTTCTAAGTTCGTTTGTCCCACTTCTAATGATTTTCTTAAAAAGTGAAGTATCTAAAAATGACTTATGGTTTTACATCTTTGTAGTAAAAATGTTAGAACCTATTTTATATTTTATGACAATATAAATTCTAGTCCAGCCTGTAATGCTTTGCTGTTTTGGTCGCGGCCATTTTTAATCTCCAAAATCAATGTAAGGTTATCTCAATCGAAACTGGAATGTCGCGGCCATTTTTAATCCCCGAAATCAATGTAAGGTTATCTGTTGATCGAAACTGGAATGTCGCGGCCATTTTTAATCCCCGAAATCAATGTAAGGTTATCTCTCAATCGAAACTGGAATGTCACGGCCATTTTTAATCCCCGAAATCAATGTAAGGTTATCTGTTGATCGAAACTGGAATGTCACGGCCAGTTTTAATCTCCAAAATCAATGTAAGGTTATCTCTCAATCGAAACTAGTATGTCACGGCCATTTTTAATCTCCAAAATCAATGTAAGGTTATCTCTCAATCGAAACTAGTATGTCACGGCCATTTTTAATCCCCGAAATCATTGTAAGGTTATCTCTCAATCGAAATTGGGAGGTCACGGCCATTTTAACATCCAAAAAAATTTAGAACAAAACGAAAAATTAATTTCGTTTATAACCTTCAAAATGAATAGGTTATATTTTAGGTCTCGGTTTCAAATTTGTTATCAAACCAGAGAGACTACAATTATCATATGATATTATGGTGCAAAACCTACTAAGCATAACACTTCAGATTTTTGAGTGACCGATAGGTGGCAGTAAACATATAAACAAATCTTCTAGCCATTGTACTGCTTGCATCAATAGCAGGTAGATTAGTTAACAACCATACAATTTTATCTATTAAAAATACCAATTAGTGATGAAAGACTGTAAGAGTCATCAGATATCTCTTCAATTATTTAATAACACAACCTCTAAGAATTATTTGATATAATTAATATCACAGACTACAATGAATTATTTTTTTTATTCATTATTTAAGTATTTTCACAGGTTCTCCTTCCTCCATTTGTGAGTTTCCATCAAAACACATTTGTCAGAGTGTAGTCCAGGTTGTGTTGTGCCATCCCTAATTTCGATCTACCAATCACAGAGGAAAAGCAGTCACTTTTAATTCGTATCTTATTAATTGTTTTTTAACACCAGGTACTGAATAGCCAATGTCAATGAGATTATTTTAATATTATTTCTATTACTATTTAACGCTTGGAGAGTTTGGCACAGGCTCCCTCTATCAAATAATCACTTCCAGCTTCTTCTATTCATAATACCTAATTCAATTTGTTTTTAAGTAGCATCTGCCCTTCCTATATACTTTCTCACTCGCTACACTTCCATACTGTTTCTTCCACTCTTCCGGTTGGCCAGTGCGACCTCTCCACTTCCATACTGTTTCTTCCACTCTTCC
>NW_013677982.1:3796-11258 GCF_000517525.1 Limulus polyphemus | reverse complement strand
ATCTAGTATCCTCTCGAGACTTCAGGAAGGGATGTGAACGTTCGAGAATCGCATGACGTGTTACTTGCCTTACGTGACCTCCGCTGTCGTAACATTATGTTTGGTACAAAAATAAAAACAATCTTAAAACAAAATATACAGTAACTATGCTGAAATGTTAAACACCTAGCAGTTACTGGAGGGCTCTATCCAACTGTTCACTGATCTCTTTTATCTCTCCATACTTGGGTCGTAAATGATCTGCGTCCATTGATAAGAACAGACGTACAGGCACGTTTTCGTAATTTTTGAGAGCTGGATATGATTATTGCTGGATGGCGGAGGTATGCTTTCTATTGAGTGCTCCTCTAGTTGATGAATGTGATGATAATCTAGACCAGTAATGAAAGCAACTCAGTGATTTGTTTGGCGAACATGGCAGTGTGTTTATGAGACTAAATGACAAGCTGGGTAAAACAGCAACATACACACAGATGAAATGTCTGGTAAAGCAACTACCATGACAAATTCCTTGGAGCACTAGGGAGGTTGCAAGTGCTGAATTACAGCATCCAACCTTCTAAAAGTACTTGATTGTCACTTGTAGTGACTTTCAGGAAGAACAAAGGTATGTCAGGGTTCTGCATGGACCACCAACAGGTAACACAGCCACTTGCATGAGCATATTCTCTTTAGCATGCAAGGGTGAATCTCAACAAATTAGAAGGTTTCCATTGATTTAACACCTTGGATCTGGCATACCGAAACTAGTAAGTCAAGCTGTACAAAGAAAGTAGAATTGAGACTGCTTTTAGCACAAGAGATGGTCTATATGAATTCCGTGTAATGCCATTTATTTTGAATATTACACACCAGCTATTTTTAAGTGGTAGATGGAGCTTACACTCAAAGGACTTTGAAAGGAGAGATGCTTGAGCTTTATTGATGATGGTATTCCAGCATATATGAAAGTCAGGTTCAAAACAGAAACCAGCAAAATGTTCACTCATGCAAACAGAAGTAGTTTCTCAGTCACACCATGGGGAGAGAAAGTCTCAACAAATCTAATTAAAATAATTTAGACTCTTGAATCTTATTCTTAGAGTTTTCTTTAGCCTTATCAATGGCTGTTGATTCCTAACAGTCTGGGTTCTATTTTCAATGTTCCCACACTTATAACAATTCTATTTTTTCCAACATACTGTTACATATCTGCTTGCTTGATAATTTCTGGTAGAAATTCTTTCTGAGGAACTTCAGCTATACAAGTAATTTCACTTGATGTTTCTTTTCTCGTTCTTCTTGTTTCTTTTGCTGTTCTTGTATTGCTGCCATCAAATCTGCTAAGCTGTAGTTTGATTTGCCGCTTCTCATTTCCATTTTTTTTTATCCCACTCCTGACACCAATTTATTACGCCTCTTGTCGTTAGTTAACTTCCTGTATAATTTCTTTCTGATGAAACTTTAGCGACACAAGTCCTTTCTTAATAAAACTAGTTTATTCTTTCTGAATACGACTTTGCAATACACTTAATTTCCACAGTCGCGCTATAACAAACTGAGGAAATTCTGTGTATTGCAAAGTTGTATTGAGAAAGAATAAACTAGTTTTTATTAAAAAAGGACTTCTATCGCTGAAGTAGAATTCTTTCAGAATACAACTTTGCAATACACTTAATTTCCACAGTCGCACTATAACAAACTGTGGAAATTCTGTGTATTGTAAAGTTGTACTGAGAAAGAGTAAACTAGTTTTTATTAAGAAAGGACTTCTATCGCTGAAGTTTCTCGGAAAGAAGTTCTACAGGAAATTAACAAACAAGCAGATACGCAACAATACTGTTATTCTTTTATACTTGCAACACAAAATTTCTAAAAAAAGGCATTCACACCTTAAAAATTTTTCTTTTACTATACTTCAAAGATAAAAAAGATAAAAAATCCTAAAATAAAACCTAGAAAAATATAGCGCAAAAACTAATAATCAGGCAATATATCAATAATTATGAACATTTATTAAGAAATCACTTTGTTTTAATAATCTTGTACTACAATTTTTATTCTAAATTTTAAATACTTCTTTTACAGCAAATGAACAACTTTGCCACAAAATATATTTCTACAGAATGTCCTCTACTAAATACCCAAATTAAAGTTTTCATAAACATGATTGCTGTTTACAGATCTGGCCTACCCCAAATCCCGGTCCTTTTGGGGTTCTGCCAGGGATGTCAAACCACCATTATATGTCATTATTAGGCTCAGCTTTAGATTTCTTTTGCATCTTTCAGGGTTAAATCTTCATAATAATTGTCATTGATTTGCATCATGGGAGCATTAACACAGGCACCCAAACATTCAACCACACTAAGAATAAATAATACATCTTTAGTAAAAACCTGTTAGTCCTGGCCACTGTCTTAGATCGAGCACACTAGACAGCTTGCACTAGTTTAGTGGCCAATCCAGTTCTGTCCTTGCTGGGTGGAGCTTGGTATGTGTTGATAGGAAAAACAAGCAAAGTGGGAGTAAATGATGCTAGTAAAAATGCTAGGAATGCATTCATAATACTACAACCAGAAGTAAGTATCAGGCTACTGACACACCCAAGGGTACTGGTTGCTTCCACCACCAAAGGTGGATGTAAGTTGTGTTTTCACCTCTGTGTGTTTGTCAGCAAGATTTCTCGAAAACAGCTGAATGGATTTAAATGAAAGTTTGTATACATTTGGACTGACTCAACTTAGAAGTTATTAGTTTTTAGAGGGTTAAGGTCATGAAAATAACAAAAACCTATCTCTTAACATGGGGACCAATTTTTCAAACTGTTTGTGCTTTATAACCCAGTCAAACATGATCGAATTTTGATGGAACTTGGTGGACATATGTAGAATGTTTTTCCTCGTTGTTTTAGGGTATGTGCTATCACAAGGGTGCATGCAATTGCAAGGTCCACCTACAGAATACATGCCGCAACCACTACCAATTCCTCCACCTATATATAATCTGTGATGGTAAGAGTGAAGCCTTTGTTTCATTGTGAACTAGTGGGTTACTGGTAAAGAATTGTCCTTATTTTGTAGCACAGCAAAAATGACAGAGTTATAATATCCACCTGATGTATCAAGCAAATGCCTGCCAAACACACCAACAGTTTGCATAAATGTAAAGTAGAAAAGGGTATCAGTAAACAGCCATCAGATAAGCAGGTCCATGCCGATCAGCAACAAGTAGTAGATACTGTGGTAAATGCTCTGCAACAGAAAAGCAATATAAATTTCATAACGAAATACATTTCTCTTGAAATTTTTTACTTTGTTCTTCAATACACAATTTTTTCCTATAAAAAATGGTTAACACGTTTAACCAATCAAACATTAATCATCTTTTAGTGTTCCATACCACATTCCCTTTTTCTTTTCTACTCGTTCTCCTTTTAATGGAAACATTTTGGCAATATGCTAGTTGTAATCATCTAACAGTGATCATAATATAATGATGTAGAGAAACTTATATCTTAGTTTGTTTTCACTTATTTAAAACTGGGCAATTACTGCATTAGTCAATTACTAAGAATTGGTTGCAATAAATGGCTTCATCCAAAACCAAGGACATTGACAACCTCCTTCTGGTATTCATTGGGATTCTGAGAGAGGCTCTGGATTGGCACACAGGACCTGGTGAATGTCGCCAAAGAGATCATGCGCTCTGATGTTCAAGGGTACAGAAAGAGAGGACTTGGAATGATACTTGAAAAGTTTCAGATAGACCACTACCTGAAATGCAGGGACTCTGAAATTTCCTGTGCGATGTCTGGTCTTGAGCTTGTACAGTCTAGCCCATGAAGCTGTTGAATACTTGAATGAGAAGCAGCAAGACAACTAGGAAACTGTCATTTATATGTTCCATTGCCAATTTGACCTGGTAGACAATTGGGTGATCCATTGGTCTAGTTCAAGGCTTAAAAGAGGATTTGTACCAAGAGAATGGCCACCTATGCATATGATATGCTCAGTTGCACAGGAAAGCACACACAGCAATGTTCTCTACAGACTGTAAGGACATCCTGATCATTATGTTCATTAAGGGATTCCCAATATGCTTATGTAAATACACTTGAAAGTGAGGGACGTTATCACTCTGATGGAAGCCATATCCATCACAACATGCTTTGGTCATTTCAAGCCAGTTGTCAGAGAGGAAGAAACCTGATGCAGCTACTGTAGTGGCTATTCCTCTAATAGATGGTTGTGACTGGTACTTTCTCGTGGGCTAGCCATATCAGGGGTTAATAACCAGCTACCTCTACAGGACAGAAATGTGAGACAATCACACCGATCTCCAGCAAGTGATTAGGGCTATGCAGATCTATCTACACGGTATATATCATACAAAGGTCCACCCGGTGTAAATTGTAGTATTCATGGTGCATGATTTACTTTTGACTAATTTGGCAGATTCTATAGAATTCCAGCCAGTAAAAGAATTATAGGTGAAAACCAGAATTCTCCGACCTCAAATGAGTTTGAAAAAAGGAAGAGACTAGACACAATGTACAATACACTGAAATAATCTTCATTCATTTTAACAACAATGTTAAAACAAGTATATCTTTGAACACTTTTACTGGACAGCTCACAGAAGAAAAAATATTGAATTGTAAATAATCTGACATAAAAACGTTCTGGACTGGTCATTGTCACTGCAAATTAAGGAAGGTTGTATAATTGAGGTATCACCTGATATATCACAGGTTGTGTGTGTCTGTGCTACATTCACCAATCTGTGCTGGCCACACTTGACCTTGCTGCCTAGAAAAGAGTATCCATACTAGTTCTGGATCCTTCAGTTACTCTTTCCCATGCTCCTGAAGCAGTAATCTTGGTATCCAACCATATGGCTTGACAATTGCTACTGCTTTATCTGCCACATGGTCGGGACATTCCATTAATGTCTGTTGGAAGTTTGTTACAGGCCTGGACGATGCCATATAACAAACTCATACTCTTATAACAGATTTTTAAAATTAAGCCACTTCAATAGCGTATCTTCAACCTGAATGGTGAACTTTCTACCATACAGGTAGTGTTTGAAGCAGACCACAACTGCAAACGGTTCTTTCTTTGTCATGTCTATAGGATCAAATATGTAGTGCAATTCATTGAGAACTGTGTCCCAGTCATTAGTTTGCTCTTCTTACAAGTGCTGTAAGGTGTTAGACTGTTCAGACAAGTCATCAGATATTGCACTGCCATCCCTTGCTTGAAACGTTTGAAGAAATGATTCAAATCCTCTTCTACCATTTTCTTGAACAATGAATGATTTACTTGTTTCATATCACCTCCATAGTTAAATAGTGGTGCTAACAAAGCCCTGTGCAATGCAGCTAAAAGGCTGGAATTGGGAAAGACTCTCATCTTTTCCCAGAAATCTAAAGATGTATGCATTCTGATGAATGTGACATTTTTAGTCTAAGACCATAGTAGTTTAAATTGGTGCAGGATAGAGATTACCATAGCTATCATAATAATAATGTGACAGGGCATACAACACCAGAGGTTAAATTGAAAAGAGAATCAGTGATATATAGGACTAATGCATTCCTTGATTGGCTGTGGACTGCAGTTTCGCCTATTCAAGGCTCATCAGCACAGCTTTGGTCAGCAAACCAAAGAAATACCATTAGACCTCTTATAATAGTGAAGTGTATATTACATCTAGTCTGTTTCTGATAACCGTAGGATGGTACTTTAGCAGACAAGAAAGCAAGCTTGAAGCTGAAACCAAGGAAGTGTGTGTTTATGTACACGCAGGCAGAACTTACCTACTCACAAAGATAGTAAAAGTGCGAGACTGGCTACATACCATGACCAAATGACAATTCTGCAGCTTCCTTGGTTTTGCATTATGTGGCCAATGCTGTAAAGTCACTTGTCTATTCTTGTCACACCATTATTTGGTCTCACTGGATAGTCTGAGTGTGTGAAGGTATTACTGTCCCTAAAGCATGTTTTAGTTGAAGCTCTAGTTGGTGTATCTGATGTTAGCAATAATAAAATGGGGGCAGTATTATTGCAGTTGTACAATGAATTTGAACATGTGGTCATATATATTATTCATACACTCATGGCTCGAGAATGCAGATACTAGAATATAGCAATCCATAGGATAAACTTTGAAGCTCAAAAGTGACTTCTCTCTCTTGCTTTTGACAAAATGTTGATACTTTCGTCTATATGGATATATTCTGGACATAACCTTTGTCTCTCCACTATCTGTTCTTCCTTCAATCTTTCTATTTACGACCAGACTTTCAATTTATTCTTTTCTCATAGTGTGTCCGATAAATTTCTGAACTGTCTCTTTTTGATGTTAGTCAGCAGCTACCTCATGCAACTTGCTTTTGACAAAATGTTGATACCTTCGTCTACATGGATATATTCTTGACATAACCTCTGTCTCTCCACTATCTGTTCTTCCTTCAATCTTTCTATTTACGACCAGACTTTCAATTTATTCTTTTCTCATAGTGTGTCCGATAAATTTCTGAACTGTCTCTTTTTGATGTTAGTCAGCAGCTACCTCGTGCAACCTGCTTTTGACAAAATACCTCCATTTGAGATGTGATTTATCTAACATGCCTTCAAGATGTGCCTTAAGAACCACAATTCAATTGCTTTAATTCTTTTTTCCATACTTGGCGATATTATCCAACATTCTGATGCGCATGTAAGAATTGGTAAAACATAACAATCCAAAAATCTTAAATCCGTCCTCTTAAAAACTTTATTATTATTATTATTATGCGTCTTTTGCCATCTCTATTTTCTGTTTTATTCCATGATCACATTTACCACCTGATGTTATCCAGCTTCCCAGGTAGTTGAATTTATTAACCTGTCTTATCTACATTGACATTGCATGCATGAATGATATTCTTTCTAATTACCATGCATTCTGTTTTCTTACAGTTTATACTTAAACCTTTCTTCCCGCTTTCACTAACAACTTTATGGAAAGTGATAGACCCATAAAAAAATTTATTTTCCATAAATAATGAAGTAACTTTCTGACCATGGGTGATGTGACGTTCTTGTAAGTTCTGGCAGAACTTGAACCTAAAAACAGGTTCCAATAAAGCAAGTACTTCACTTCAGAATTGCCCATGTGAATCAAATGTAGTTGCAACTCCAGTAGTTGTTGAGATATTGAGAAAACAGCCTTGTCGAAGAAGACGTACAAACTGTCGTTTATAGTTTGATCGAATGTTTCTTGTGTTTGAAAGTGAAACAAATATGTATCCAATCTTCGTTTCATATTTTTCGTGGAGGAGGGGGGCCCAATTAGACTTACTAAAACCATTCACACATTTCCTAAGCACGTCTTATAATGGTGACATTTCATTTATTTACCCATTGACTAGTACACTGTAAAATGCTACAACGTTAATGTATCAAACAAAATGTAAATACTAGAGCATTCG
>NW_013677982.1:0-3120 GCF_000517525.1 Limulus polyphemus | reverse complement strand
GGAGACGTAACAATATATACAGTCTGATCCTTCATTTGTCCACCACTTTCAGTTAAACCTAGAACTTGTCATCTAACACTTATTTTGCAGGTGTCAGTATTTTCTATTCTACTGATAAAAGACTGTCTCAGAATATCAGTGTTTTATTAACTGAATAGAAATATGCCCAGAATGTTTTTATAAGAACAACCTTTATTCTGTTTCCACTAAATTGTTTCGTAGGAATACATGGGTTAATGAACTGCTATGATGAAGAAATAGGTTGTAAGAACAGCCTTTATTCTATATCAGTTCACCCATTTCTCATAAAATTCATGCTCTTGTCAAAATGTGTAAGATTATTAACACTACTAAGCTCACCACTTAATAACAAGTTAGTTTTCATTGTGTAATATTTTAACCATTGTTATGGTCTGAAGTTTTCCATCATCTTGTTTGAGTCCACAGGTCCTACTTCCAATGAATATATTTATGATAGTTGTACTAATGTATTTTATTAGAACACTTCTACAATTTATTAAAGATAATTTGCATTAATGCATAATGTAAATGATCAGGCTTCAACATATTCTGTTGCTCATAACTAAATATTTATATGTTACATCCCAAGTTTTCCAGATATTCTAAACAAACTTTCTTATAATGATCTAAAGGTTTAACTTTGATCTTGGGATCCTTTGCTTGGTCATCCCAGCTTCGAATCAGTAGGATAGTATCAAAATTTGGACTCTTCAAAAATGCTTGAGCTTCTTCAGGGGTCATAGCTCCTCCTTGATGTACCAAGGTTAGCTTACTGGCATCTGAAAGTTCTGAAAAAACATCTTGAATCATTGAGGCACTTAACTTTCAGAACAAATTTAATTTGATTAATTAGGCACAGTTTTAGGTTGTTATATGAACACACAGATTTTGTATCGGTAATAAATCCAATGCATCAAATGATTCTTAAAAAATATAGTGAAATTAAAACGTTATTTTATTAAAACCAAAGCTTTATAAGTTTACATAAGCTATGTTAAAAATAAATGTTTACATAATTTTTTTGTTATCTGGAAATTATCTTTGAACATTGATGCTACTTACCAAAATAAAATGTACTGATGATACATATTTTTGGACGTCGGACAGTCCCTCCCATTCTGAAGGGCCTGGTATGGCTAGGTGGTTAGAGGTTTTCACTCGCAGTGTGAGGGTCATGGGTTCAAATTCCCATTCCACCAAAATGTGCTTCCCCGTTCAGCCATGGGGCATTATAATGTGATGGTCAAAGACAAATGTCAGTGGCTAAAGCCATCCACATGTCCCATAAAACAGTCCACAACACAATTAAGAAGTATTTCCATCTGGAAACTAAGCCAATAGGATATAGGTTCACCAAGATTAAGGCCCCCCAGCCATACCTCCCATTCAACCATCCCATACCTCAAGCACCTGGAAAATGAAATGGGTGTTCATGCTATTCCATATAAAGGCATTCGTACTAGCCAAATTGCTGGTTGCTGCATCTATAGATTTCTATGTAATTAAATCATTGAAAAAGATGCTGGAAAACTGTCATCCTCATAAACTAGAGAGATTATGGAAAGAAAAAAGGGAGAAAGGTTTGTTTTAGACATGACATCCTTAGTCTGAGCTTTTGCAGTGGAAACGGCACTGCAGGGCTTTTGTCATGATAAACAGTCATATAGAGTATTGTTACGACAGCGAAAGTCACGTGACGCTAGTAACACGTCATGAGATTCTAGAAGGATCATGTCTGTTTGTGGCAACTCTAGTCTTTTCTACGCACCCTCTATTCTTGTATATAAGCATGCCAGATAAAGCGAGATGATGAATCGGAATTGGAATTGCAGACAGGCAGAGACAGAGACGGACAATTGAGTCAAGCTCGGTAGTGACCGTAAGTAAAGTGCGTGAATCGTTCTGAATTATAGCGTGTGTTTAAGTTAAAGTGACTGTGGAAATTAAGTGTATTGCAAAGTTGAATTGAGAAAGAATAAACTAGTTCTATTTAAGAAAGGATTTCTATTGCTAAAATTTCATCCAAAAGAAATTATACGGGAAATTAACAAATGAACACAGACACATAACATATTGGTGTCAGAAGTGGGATGGAAAAGACAAAAAAAAATGGAAATGAGAAGTGGCAAATCAAATTACAACTCAGCAGATTTGATGGCAGCAATACAAGAACAGTAAAAAAACAAGAAGAACGAGAAAAGAAATAAGAAAAGAGATTACATCAGCTGTTGGAGGAAAAAGAAAAGAAACAAGAAGAGAGATTACAACAGTTGTTGGTAGGAAAAAGAAAATAAACAAGAAGAAAATCTCCAACAGTTGAGAGAAAGCTAGAATATACAAATGGAAAACACTGGTAAAAGAGGAGGACATTGGAGAAAAAAGAAAAGAAACAAGAAGAACGAGAAGAGAAACAAGAAGAGAGATTACAGCAGTGGAAAGAAAACCTGCAACAATGGCAGCTTGAACAGCAAAATAAACAAAAGAGATTACAGCAGTTGTTGGAGGAAAAAAGGAAACAAGAAGAACGAGAACATAAACAAGAAGAGAGACTACAGCAGTGGCAACTGGAACAAGAAGTACAAATGGAAAACATTAGTAAATTTCAAAGCGAATTAAATGCATTAAAGGATGATTTATTGTCTTTTACACAAGGAAGATACATTAACCATCGATTTACTCAACCCAAGACAACAGGAAGCCCATTCCAGACCCTGCAGCTAAACCCAAATGCAGACATTTTCAGTCCTGTTAGAAATCACATCTCAGATATGAATGTCAGCAATATGGGTGATCTAGTACAAAGAAAGCCACGGGAATGCGATTGGAAGGCACTGTGGAAAGCATATAGAGCACAATTTGAGCTCCTAGCAGAAATGAATGGATGGACAGAGGAGCAGAAAGAAGTATATCTGGCAACGAGCCTGAACGGACAACCACTGGAAATACTTGGACAGTTGTCAGCAGATGACAGGCACAACTAAAGGGCACTGGTAGCGGCTCTAGAACTCAGGTATGGAACCCAAAATCAGTCTGAAGTCTACAGGGCTGGGTTTAGGACGAGAGTCCGTGCTAAAGAGGAGAGCCTGCAAGAGCTGGCAC
>NW_013677981.1:9216-12218 GCF_000517525.1 Limulus polyphemus | reverse complement strand
GGTGTATTTACCGTTTATGTATAAGGTAAGGAATGTGGTGTGTTTATAGTTTATGTATAAGGTAAGGAATGTGGTGTGTTTATAGTTTATGTATAAGGTAAGGAATGTGGTGTGTTTATAGTTTAAGGTAAGGAATGTGGTGTATTTATAGTTTATGTATGGGAGAAGCTTTTTGTTCACATTTTCATGGAAAAATGACTTATCAAATGAAATAATAATTAGCATACATTGCTGAAACACATAATTGGAAAATACACGATGAAAAATTGAGATTGAAAACATTAAATGTAGATTTAAGTTTTGTATGACTGGTCTGTATGAGCCATGGGTGTTCTGTCGAACACATATTAAACTTTTTTAACCAGTACCTAACTAAGTGAATTCACCAGTTAAAAACATTTGTTTTGTAATTGATATATTTTGGCAACTACTGTACAAAACACAGTGATAAAATTTGGTTGAAACCTCTGTGTATTAGAAAACAAAATATTTAATTAGCGATATAGTTTATACAGTGCGAGATGATTTTAAGTTGTAAATCTACTGGAGATCCATTAAAGATGTACAAGAACTGTGCTGTTTTTCCCTGAAAGAAAGTTAACACATTGTCCAGCTGAATGTTATGGAGTTGGAATGTTACCTATGATTAAATTTCTGTTGTGTTATTTTGTATGTTCTTTTTTTTTGTCATTGATTGGGGACCTAATGCTTTATTTTATCAGGTAAATCATTTTACAACTAAAATGCTTTGAAGCAAAGTTCTTACTACTAATGGTGTCAGGATAGCAAGGAACTAGAAACACCATTGAAAATGGGAAGAGAAGTTTTGTGCTGTTAAAGTACTTATTACTAATGGTGTCAGGATAGCAAGGAACTAGAAACACCATTGAAAATGGGGGGAGAAGTTTTGTGCTGTTAAAGTACTTATTACTAATGGTGTCAGGATAGCAAGGAACTAGAAACACCATTGAAAATGGGGGGTGAAGTTTTTGTGCTGTTAAAGTACTTATTACTAATGGTGTCAGGATAGCAAGGAACTAGAAACACCATTGAAAATGGGGGGTGAAGTTTTTGTGCTGTTATCAATGTTTTTCTTAAAAACAGTTGGCATTTGTATCTTTCTTAAAATAAATAACTTGTACTAACTCTGAGGCATGTAGATCAGTAAAAGAAATGTTTAAGTGTTAATTTTTATTTAATTATTTTCCATGCTCTCATGTGTTTGTGAAGTTTATAGTTGTTTGGATTTATCCCTTAAATTTACCAGGTTTCTAAAAGACTGTGATTTTAGTTTATGTAAAACTAAGAACTCATTTTTATATTTTATGACTATTAAAGACTTTTGAGAATTACATGAACGTTTTTTTCTTTCTAAATATAAAGTTCATCACTGAATTTTTAAAGTTTTTTATAATGAGCTTGACATGTGAAAGAAAGAGTGAAGTTTGTAATTTGGAGATTTTACTGCAAATTATAAATAAGTTAGCATAATTAAAACATATTTATCATACTTTTTGAAATTATATTAACATACTAGTAGTGCATAAATACTTCTATATCTGCAAAGAAAGTTAAAAACACAAAGGAAGCATTTAGTTTCAGTTTGCATGATTGTTTAATGTTTCACTTGAGTTACGTGCAAGTTTCGTTAAGAGGTATTAGGATTAATTAGGTTTCAATTTCAGTTTGCTGGATTCATCCAAGTTTTTATTTACATGCAAGTTTATTAAGAACTGTCATGATTCAGTTATAAGTGGTTATAATTTTTGGTTTAAGTTAGAGTTAAGTTTAAGTTTCATGGGATTATCATTAAATACAGTATATCCAACTTTCAATGTAATTTAATATAATTTAATTCGGTTTATTGATAGGAATGTCCCAGTGTAGAACAATTTATACATACACAAGTTGTTAGAAATATTCTTCTATAGGACTTATATACAAAAAAAAAGGAAAACTGATGCAACAAACAATGTCTAAATGTTTTCTCAGTTAGTTTGACATAAAACTGATACAACAAACAATGTTTAAATGTTTTCTCAGTTAGTTTGATATCAAACTGATAAAACAAACAATGTTTAAATGTTTTCTCAGTTAGTTTGACATCAAACTGATAAAATAAACAATATCTAAATGTTTTCTCAGGTAGTTTGACATAAAACTGATAGAACAAGCAATGTCTAAATGTTTTCTCAGGTAGTCTGATATAGAACTGATAGAACTAACAATGTCTAAATGTTTTCTCAGGTAGTTTGACATAAAACTGATAGAACAAACAATGTCTAAATGTTTTCTCAGGTAGTTTGACACAAAACTGATACAACAAATAATGTCTAAATGTTTTTTCAGGTAGTTTGACACAAAACTGATACAACAAATAATGTCTAAATGTTTTCTCAGGTAGTTTGACACAAAACTGATACAACAAATAATGTCTAAATGTTTTCTCAGTTAGTTTGACATAAAACTCTCGAATTGTCAGATTTTGTTAGAAGAAGGATAGTTGGTCAAGCAGATGGTGGACTAAGTCAATGGCAAATTTCGCAGAATTTGGGAATCCCACTTTCGACAGACAACAGAATCATCGTGCAGTTCAGGAAACACGGCAAGGAAACAACTGAGCAGCGTCCGGGCCGTCCTGGTCCATCGGAAAGGACAAAAAGGGCTGTCAAGAGGAGCATCGAAATGGATCCCAGATTAATGACTGCAGAAGTGGCCAAAGTTGATGGGATGAGCCCGAAATCTGTTCAATGGATTATCCACAGATTGGGTTATTGTTGCAGAGCAGCTAGACAGAAGCCCTTATTAAGACCTGCCAACATAGTCGGACGAAAGAAGTGGGCAAGTGATATGATGACCAAGCCTCTGGACTTTTGGAAGACCGTATTGTTCTCAGACAAATCAAGATTCGCTCAAGTTTCGGACAGTGGAAAGATATGGGTCTGGAGAATGCTTCATCAAGAGTTTTGGCCCCACAGATTGAAGCCAACTGTGAAGCATGG
>NW_013677981.1:2065-8525 GCF_000517525.1 Limulus polyphemus | reverse complement strand
GAGTTAGCATAAATCAGTTAAATGGCGAAAAGTTAGGTGTCTATTTACTTGTGACCACTCAGTGTATATATTATTCATATCTTCAGTGTATAGGACGCAAGCAGATTTTGACATCAAATTTTGGGGTAAAAACTGCATCTTATACACCGAAAAATACGGTAATTTTTTTTGGGAAGGTGAAATTATCTGTATGAAGTGAAAGTTATTTAAAATCGGGTATCGTGCCAAAATTAAACTTGGTTTACCCAATGTATTATTTAATTACGAGTATATTTTTTCAGTTGTGAAGATTAAAATAATCCTATTGAAGGAACACAGTTTTCTGAATATTTCTAAAGATTTTGGTATAAGGTATAGTTATAATGCAGACTAAACACAGTAGACAAGAAGTAACTCCCGTGTGGTATTGTTTTCTGCTTATCTTTTACCAGGCTGACTTGTATCTGAAAAGGAGCAAAAAACGGAAATAGGATGTTAGTCTTAATGAATATTTTTAGTCAGAGAATTGAGGTGAGTGGGTGTGGTGAATATTTAGTTTTGGTTTCTTGTGTAGGTACCAGAGTTTGCATTCTCATCCCCTATTTCTTTCCTACTGGACTCAAGCTCTGTTTTGTACAACAATTAGACAGTGGAAGGAATATGAGTGGATTTGAGGGTAGCTGATATTGTACTAGCAATGAGGACCACAGAGATCTCTGTTAAATTGGTCAAATATGAAAATCGGTGAAGCCTTATTGGACTGGAACATCCTCAGGTGTTAGGGATACATATTCTACAGGTGATATATGTATGCATACACCTAAGATTGTATGAATTTCACTTGATCCTAGCAAGAGTCTTAACACTCAGCTTCAAAAGGAAGTTTAAGACAGCTTTGTCGTAACTGAGTGGCTACAACTTTAAGTTACGATATTGAAAAAGTTATGTGAAACAAAAGTAACTGAATTTTAAAATCTAGGAATTTCTCAACTTAGCCCAACAAAAGTTTAATAAAATAAAACATCTAAAACTTGGCAAGCTCAGGTTAAACAGGTGCATGAATATTCCATGGGCTCCCACTGTGATTTATTGCTTTTGACAGGAGGATTACTGCTCCAGTGAGTTCAAAGTACAGCAATAAAATAATGTTAAAAGAATACAAATGTGAAAAAGGTTTAACAGTTGAAATTGTGAAGTAATTTAAAGCTTTATTTATAATCAACATGCTGCAGTCAATGCAGGTACAATGCATCAGATGTGAGAAATCTGCCCAAGGCTGCCACTGGTTTCACTCTGAAATCCTCATAGTCGCTGACGAAAACCTGTTGAACACCTGACATAGCATTCCCAAAGGAGACACCAGCTTATCTGTTGGTCAGATCAACAACTCATGATCAGCCTCCTTGCCTTCCAACCAGTAAAACCATCATCAGAGATAAAGCTTGAGATCTAAGCAATAACCAAGGTCCAAACTACAAATGCAACCTGCAAGGTTGTAGGGTATAGAAGCCCAAGTGATATCTCCCGTGTCTTCACTTCTGCAATGATTACTAAATCTTCCACATCTAAGCACCAGGGAATCAGTCCACCAGTGGGAGATGATCCAGCCCTCTACCACCACGACAGCATCTCATACTGCTGTCATCAGTGAGGGTGTCTCCATAGGAGACAGCAGCAAGAGAGTCACCATGAATAAGGAACTTACTGCAAGAGATGGTAGATCTGCCATCCACACTCCAAACAAAATATCGAAGCAACTTACATTGCAGTAGATACCAGTGTTAAAGTGCCACTGCCAAGAGCAGGCAGCCAGTGGACGGAGGTCTGGACACTTTATAATTGCAAGGAAGATAATCTGCTGAAATGATGAGGCTCATTGCAGTTGAGGAAGAAGTGTGTTGGCTAGTAAAGACTCGGAAGACTCTTACATGGGCTCGAGAGATCCTTCATCAGACTATCATGATGCACAGAAAATCCACTGCTGTTTTTTTTTTCGTAAAGACCTATTGTCAGGTCATCCATATGGTAGCCATTCTCCTTGTGAATTTGATGTACATATGTGTAGTACATTGTTTTTATTTATGTAGATACTTTAATGAAATGTTCTAGTGTGTGTGTATGTGTGTATATATATATATATATATACACACATACACACACACACACACTAATGTAATGACGGTTATAATTTGATTGTTTAATATATTTCAGTAAGTGTCCTTTTTGTGTTTCCTTGTTCTGGTATTTATTAAGATAACAATTACATATTTTTTATTTTAGTTTACAACCATGATTTAAAAATTGTAAACATTCAGATACGAACCATAGATAAGTAAGTAAACTCTGTTATAGCGGGATGAGAATATACTTCCGAGTACTGGCAGAGTAGTTGACCAATTTCAATTGCAAACATGCGTTCTACTTTTGTAATAGTTAAAAAATAATGTTGCTGCCTGTTTATACAATGAAAGTTTATTGATTTCTTACTTCTGTCTATGTTTACCACTTTGCAGCAAATAAAGCATAAGTCTGAAAACGTTAAAAGTCCATGTTTTTAACCTTTTGAGATGTCAAACTAGTGGAAATCTTACATTTTTTATGTTCAAATTGCATATATTTACACCATCATATACATACTGAAATGACAGGGCTTCCTCTAAGGGAATGTGTCATCTTAAACCACCACTGGGGGATCTACAGTCCCTATCTTCCCAAATGTTCAGTATTTAGAACTGTCCCTGCCTATAAGGCCTAACAGAACTCATTGATTAGGCAGAACCAAAACACAGTTAGGCTTATGACAGATATCACTGTTTGTAGTGTTGTACGAAACGCATGATACACAAACGTCAATGTTGTGGCATTTTTACCCCATGACCTTTAATTACTACTATACCTTCAGAAATCAAAGGGAACACTGAAATGTTGATATAATAAACAAGGTACTTTTAGCTGAAAACTAGCCTGTTAAAGTGTTGTATTTTATATATAGCCTAGGCCTTGTGGTCTGCATTTCTTTAATATATATATATAAGTGGTTCATAAATAAATCATAGTTTTCTTTAGTTTATGTAAATTTTGCATACATTATGCATTTGAAAAGGTTAGTGCTTATGTAAATGAGGGTAAGGGTGTAGATATGGTGTATCTGGATTTTCAGAAAGCATTTGACAAGGTGCTACATAAGAGGCTTGTCAAAAAATCTTTATAGGTATGGGGGATAAGTTAGTAAATTGGATAGAAGAGTGGCTGGATGGAAAAAAAGCAGTGGGTTGTTACAAATGGAGTTCAGTCGAATTGGATAAATTTCACAAGTGGGGTACCTCAGGGTTTAGTCTTAGGACCTTTGCTCTTTTTGATTTACATCGGTGACATAGATGAAAGAATGGTCAATAAGTTACTTACATTTGCAGATGATATTGAGGTCTTGGGTGTTGCTAGCTGTGAAGGGGATGCTGCTGATACTTGATCAGCCACCTCCTTTGGTTATTATTCTAGTTAAATAGGGTAAGAGTATTAGTCATGCTGTAAAGAGAGAATTTATAATAATGACAGTATTTGTGAAGAAATGTATCGTATTTAAGGACCAGTTGCTTAAGTCTGTTGTAAACGTTTCCACTTGATTTACTATCAACTATTAAAACCAACTTATGATGTAGAATATACGGAACCGCCAATGCTTAGTTTACCTACTACCAGATGGCAGCAGAGTATAGAAATATTCAAGAAAGTCACCTACAGACATAAGATAGGTTAGGCCTATACAAACCTATCGATCTGATTGATGTTTACGAAAGGCATCACATGAAGATTTTTTGTTAAGTGTCATGTTATTAATAAAAACGAGAAAGTGATAGATAAGACGACCGAATCAATATTTCTCGATTTTAATGAGAATCTAGATCAAG
This sequence comes from Limulus polyphemus, assembly GCF_000517525.1. NCBI lineage: Eukaryota > Metazoa > Arthropoda > Merostomata > Xiphosura > Limulidae > Limulus > Limulus polyphemus. Next base: position 4,638 of record NW_013677981.1, on the reverse strand, counting down.
TATTACTAGGGTGAAACAGGAACTATATTTTCTGTTATCAAAGAACGTGGTTATCTACTTAACAGTTTGTTATATATTTTTGTGACGTGTTCCATCGTTGGGTAGGTTATTTTGAACTACTTTGGAAAAATATGCCATGTTCAGCTCACGTGATCATAAAGAATTTATTCGTTTCTCCAGGCCCCCCAGTGTCACAGCGATATGTCTGCGGACTTACAACGCTAGAAACCGGGTTTCGATACCCATAGTGGACAGAGCACAGATAGCCCATTGTGTAGCATTGTGCTTAACTTAAAAAACAAATCGTTTCTCCAGTAAACGTTTTCTACAGTCACGTTCACTTGTACTTGTAGACCTAATTTACTTATCTTAGATCTATAAACAAATACTTAACGACTTGCTAAATAGAAAAATAGACATAATAACTCTTCCAACACCGAATAACTTTTCTGACACGGAACTAACTGATTCATCATCAATTACTTATTTGGTACCTTCTTGATTTTTACTGCTGTGAACGTTCTCGCTCTCAATATATGCGCCCTCTAGCAAACATCGAAATTAAAATATTAAAAATATAGCTTATAACAATAAGAATTTAGAAACTGACTATTAAATGAAACTGATAGCCAAGATCCTGAGGAATAATCCAGGAGTGATGTCGTCGTGACCAACAGGTGTCACTTGCATGCGCACTATCATGATCTTTTTTGGTATGACAACAGGCCATCTGTTCACGCAGATGGACCGCTATATTTAGTATTTCAGGTGTAATAAAACCTTGGTTCCAACAGTGAATCGTTAGGTTGCTGTTTATTGTTCGAAAACCATGAGCCACAGTACTTGTACCGTGCTTGTAACTGGTGCCGCCGGTTACGTGGGTTGCCACGTAGCTTTGGAGTTACTCAACGCCGGATATAATATAGTAGCAATTGATAATTTTCTAAATTCGGTTTCTGGTGAGTGTGGAAAAAATCAAAATAATATTGATAGGGATTCTCGGAGTAGATTTTTATATGATTGTATAAATATGTTAAAGATTTACCATAGTGTTACTATATGGTAAAGTAAAGCGGACTCAAAATCCATAGATTTTTATATCTTTATTTCATTTAATAGAATTTCATCAAAAGTTTTACTCTTTTTCTTTTCGACAAATGTCATTAAGTCTTATCTCATTTGTTTGATGAACAGTTTTGACTCCACGTGGTGAAGGTTTTTGTAACATGATCGATGTAGGTTGTGGAGAATGTTAAAACGGTTGCGTGTCTCGGTGTCCGAAAATTTTCATATTAGGGCTACAAAACTGTTATTATAATTGAGCTACAACTGCGCTTAAACGTTAAACACTTTATACAAGAGAATTTTATTTAAAATGGATATTAAGCCCTCTTGGACATTCTCTACAGGCGATATGTTTTGAAGATGTTCTACAGCGCCACCACCAGGAGAAACAAGGAGTTACAATAAGAGACAACTTGCATACAATATTTAAATAATTTATATAATTAGCCAACCGGTAATTTCACGTATATTCAGGAAATTAATTTTATGATACTCGTACTATAAGCTTTATTTAAAATAATACTAAGGTTTTCACAATTTCCAAATATTCTATAATATTTAATTTGATAGATCTTATCAACATTATGCTAATTGTACAACGATCAGTGTTCTCCACATATTCAGCCAAAGCTGATTCAGTAAATCTATAATTTATGACAGTGTTTTACAAGCTGTGCTCATGGTTCTGCGAAGGGTCATTAGGAGGTCCACACAAACATAACAGCTAATGCATTTTGTTGTTGTTGTTGTTTGTTTTGTCTTTTTTTCAGCTATTGTGTGTTAACTCGTCCCGGACTAAATATATATTTAAAAATCATGACTTATTTGATATTCATAGCTGTATAGATAAACAAACGAAATTATAAATATTCGTACGTATATAAATTGTTAGGGTTCCGTGACGGAAGGATTGAAATCAAAGGATTCACTAGCTTTGTGAAGTTTGAAAACTACTGATTTGTGGTATTTTTAATTATTTTAACTCTAGATTTTAATTTTTACATGTCTGAGAAATGTAGATTATACCACTATTAGACAAAATTTTATAGATAACGCATGTATCATCCTGCTCTAGTTCGTTGTTAACCCGTGTTTAAACGTTATGGTATTCTCATATACGTTGATTCCTACAGGTCAATTATTGTTACGTCTCCGTTCGTCAGTTAATTTTCAGTAAAAATTCTTACAGAAGAAACTTCAGCGACACAAGTCCTTACTTAATAAAACTGGTTTATTCTTTCTGAATATAACTTTGCGATACACTTAATTTCAACAGTCGCGCTATAACAAACGCTATAATTCTCAACGAAAGTCTCATGTGCTCCACTCAACAATACTCAGTTCAATTACACACATTCTTGCCGTCACTTTGTGACCGTCTTGTATATATATACAAGAATACCGAATCTAGTAAGCTCTCGAGAAGTCAGGAAGGGACGTGAACGTTCGAGAAGTGCATGACGTGTTACTAGGGTCACGTGACTTCCACTGTCGTAACACTGCCCCTT
>NW_013677981.1:0-1120 GCF_000517525.1 Limulus polyphemus | reverse complement strand
AGCTTGCTGGCACCTAATTAGTTCAGCCTCTCTTTTAACAGTTACCAGAACTTGGCCTTTGTTATTCCCAAACGTCATTTTATCAAAATCAATTACAAACTTCCATTGGTCTTCAATGTCAGCCAAGTATACTTTCTGTCTGTCCTTTATGCCCATGAGCTCAATAGTTACCCACACTGGTCCCCACAATCTTGTAGAATGTCCTGTCACACCATAAAGCTTCTGTATGGCTTCTGGTACTCCTTCGTGATCTAACACCTTGATGCTCACAAGGGTTTGCTGAGACACAGAATCTATGACAAAGTTGCATATTTGGCCATCTAGCTTTCCTGTCACATAGACGCTGTGTGTGCTTGGCATTTTACACCTAGCTGTAGAGACTTTCATCATGGGGGGCTGGTGAGTGTCCATCAACACCAACCAATACTGGTCTCCTTGAGGCTGACTTGTTGGTGATATTCTTCTTACACTGGCTCCTCAGATGTCTGGGATGTGACTTCCAACAGGGCTGAAGATGTCTGCATTAGGGTTTAGCTGTGAGGTCTGGAAGGGGCTTGTCATTGTCTGGGGCTGATTAAGTCGATGATTAATCTGTTCTCCTTGTGTAAAAGACAATAAATCACCCTTTAATGTATCTAATTCGCTTTTGAATTTACTAATGTTTCCATTTGTACTTCTTGCCACTGTTGTTGTCTCTCTTCTTGTTTATTTTCTTTCTTCTCCAATAGCTGTTGTAATCTCTCTTCTTGTTTATTTTGCTGTTCGAGCTGCCACTGTTGCAAGTTTTCTCGCCACTGCTGTAATCTCTCTTCTTGTTTATTTTGCTGTTCGAGCTACCACTGTTGCAGGTTTTTTGCAACTGCTGTAATCTCTCTTCTTATTTCTTTTCTTGTTCTTCTTGTTTCTTTTCTCGTTTATTCTCTCGTTCTTCTTGTTTCTTTTCTTTTTCCTCTAACAACTGCTGTAATTTCTTCTTTGTTTCTTTTCTTTTTCCTCCAAGAACTGCTGTAATTTCCTTCTTGTTTCTCTTCTCGTTCTTCTTGTTTCTTTTGCTGTTCTTGTATTGCTGCCAACAAATCTGCTAAGCAGTAGTTTGATTTGCCGCTTCTCGTTTCCATTT
>NW_013677980.1:11358-13394 GCF_000517525.1 Limulus polyphemus | reverse complement strand
CTTTGCCAACAACTTAATAATTTCAATATACATATCTATTATATGTAAGTACGTAAAGAGGATCTAACTGGAAAGGTCGTTACATTAAATACCAAACACGTAGGTTGTAATGGACTATGAACGACGTCTTGCTGGATAGAATATCATTTTTAAAACAACTAAATACAATCATTTCTAGTTTGTAAATACCATAGTTCAAAAAAGGATAAACCTTTCAGTTTATATTATTCGTATTTAACGTCATTGACCCAATAAAGTAAGTTGGATGTCAAAAAACCGTAGCAAGGAATATTAAACGTCTACATGAAACAGACCAATGAAAATTACTATACGTTCACTGATTCAGTTGGTGTTAATCTTATGTTTTGTTGAATTCATATGAAATTTATTATTTTTTTATTCTAGTTTAACAATCACGAAAGTTACAAAAATACACAAATATCAGGAAACAGTGATTCTAACTCAAAGTATAATATCAACACCTCTTAACACAAATCTGAAATTTATAGTATTAAGAGTCGTAAAATATTTACTTTACTCTGTCCTAGGAGTAAATCATTCCTGAAACTCTAGAATAATGTGGTCTTAACTTGGTATATTTTGAAGACAAGTTTGTGTTATATAATAGCCCTCCCACCTCCAGTGGTCAGCGGTAAGACCAAAGACTTATAACGCTAAAAACCGGATTTAGATATCCGTGGTTGGCACAGCACAGGTAGTCCATTGTGTAGTATTTGTTCGTTTCTGTCAGGGCAAACACTGGGCTATCTGCTGTGTCAACCACAGGGAATCGAACCCTGGGTTTTAGCGTTGTATGTCTGGGGACTAAAGCAAATGTAATATAATTTTATTTAGGCTATTTGATCCAGTCTCCTGGTGTCATCAGTGTGCATGGTTGACAAGAAATTCACCTGATAAACTCCAAGCTCTGCTTGCTCGTTATGAAAAACTATCTGCTCCACATGACGGTATTATGGTGTTTTACACTTAATGTGACATGCACAACTCATCAGGCAGTCACGTTGCAATGTCTGCACTTGCTAGCGAGTGGTTTTGTGTCAAGTAGAGACAGCCACAGTGAGGCTCTGTTAATCACTCGACAGTACCATGACCTTTCATTACATTACATGATCCAGACTACTGGAAGTTAGCAAAAGAGGTCATGTACCAACAGCCTGGGTACTTCTTAAACACCTTTCAATATTTTGACCCAGGAACAAAGTGGAAATGCCGCTACAGCTCGGAATCCAGTGATCGGAAACAACATTGGATCCCAAAAGCGCTTCTCCTTGTTCTTGTCATTTTCCCAGATCGAGTCGTCATTTAAGTTCTACGTGGTATCTGAAAACAACCTTCTACGATCACAATTATCGAACGTTATAAATAGCAGAAAGTCAAAAAGAAAAACAAGCATGACAAAAGCAAACTAGGAAGTAACAAATCCTTTTATCACAGTACACTTTGGTAGTCAGGTCCACAGATATCCATAGATATAAATAATACTAACTACAAAATGTACAATTTCTGAAGTGGTGTGAAGAGAACAAATAGAACTTGTACAACAAGAACAAAAAACACAAAATAATTAAAGAAATAAATAATTAATATATCAATAATTATTTTGCATAGTATCTGTGTATAACACAGGTCAATCTGTTATTATTAACTGATTACAATAGCTGATGGGTTTGAGAGATTTTCTTCTTCTCATATCTGCATAGAATAAGGTCAAAAATAGTTCTTATTTACTGTGCCAAATTTACATTAACGAAAACTTAAAATCTTATTATATGTGAGATGTAATTACCATTTAGGTTAAAAGATGGCACTATACAATTTTGATAATCAATACTTGCTGGTCTTGAAACTTAGAGCAGCAAGGATATGTCACCATCGTGAAACTCTTGCCACCCTTAGCATTCAATAGAGCCAAGCTGTCCATACAAGTAACTGGAGACAGACTTCCTGAAACAGTCCTGGTGATACGAAGGAAGCGTAGACTTTGACATCACCCTTGATAAAGTGAAGGAAGAGCT
>NW_013677980.1:8329-10664 GCF_000517525.1 Limulus polyphemus | reverse complement strand
TACTTTCGCTTCACGTCAAAATATAAGGCTTTAAGAAACAGATGTCTGTTTAAATGATATTCCTTCTTCATTCTAACCGATTTACTGAGGGATCTGAAACTAAAGTCTTTAACCAGAACCTCCTGGAGTTAGATATCAACTAATTACTGAAACTGTTACTTTCTAGAAATCAGTTCTTAGTTAGAGATAATAATTTTGTTCTATCAATACATTACGAAATTATTACAGATTTCTAAATTCATCCTTTTTGTAAGTGTTTTCTGACAGTTTGTTATTTTATGTTATTAATTTTAGGATTATATTTAGAGATGATGATATTTTTCTCCGTTTTATATATTTTCGCTATTTTTCGCTAGTGTAACATAATGATGAAAATATCATTTCCTATGACAGTTTAATGATCCTACCAGCAAGTAGAAATTTAGGTTTAATTCCTGCTCTTCGTGAGAACAAAAAGTACATATACAGTGTAGGACAACTGTGACTATATATATTTGTTACATTTTGAACATTGTCTACTTTCTATTACTAAGAAGCAACCATAATATTTTCTTTAGTACTAACCGTATAATAGTAACTATAAGAACTTATAGTACCATCTGTACCAATTATATAAAGGCTTTTGTCACACCCTGTATATTAATGAAGATAAATATTAGTTAGAAGAAAAGTCCATTAACACTCTCAGTTCTTGAAAATTGCTGAGACCGATCTGTGCTAAAACATACAGTAAGTTTCAGATATTTGATCAGAATTATGTGTATAACTATTGTTGAGTAAGTTTGATACTGATAAAGTTATTAGATCTAATAAATGTGTCCTAGGTATTCATGATATTATCACATTTAGAAAACTATCTTATCTACTGGATGCTCTTGCACAATCAACATTCTAAAAAGGACACCAAAGCGGTATCTAGTGTAAAACACAAAGTTTAGAAGTAATTCACGTGTTATTACACTGCCGAAATATTATTATCACGAAAATTGTAAAATTAATAAATTCTCAATATTCAACTTTGCTCTGTTAATCACTCGACAGTACCATGACCCCTTTCATTACATTACATGATCCAGACTACTGGAAGTTAGCAAAAGAGGTCATGCACCAACAGCCTGGGTACTTCTTAAACACCTTTCAATATTTTGACGCAGGAACAAAGAGGGAATGCAGCTACAGCTCGGAATCCAGTGATCGGAAACAACTTTGGATCCCAAAAGCGCTTCTCCTTGTTCTTGTCATTTTCCCAGATCGAGTCGTCATTTAAGTTCTACGTGGAATCTGAAAACAACCCTCTACAATCACAATTATCGAACGTTATAAGTAGCAGAAAGTCAAAAAGAAAAACAAGCATGGCACTATACAATTTTGATAATCAATACTTGCTGGTCTTGAAACTTAGAGCAGCAAGGATATGTCACCATCGTGAAACTCTGGCCAACCTTAGCATTCAACGGAGCCAAGCTGTCCATACAAGTAACTGGAGACAGACTTCCTGGTGATAAGAAGGAACGAAGCCTCTGACATCACCCTTGATAAAGTGAAGGAAGAGCTTGTTAACCACGACATTCACCCAGTCAGGATGTTGCGTATTAAGTACTCCCAAACGGGACTACCCACGCCACTCGTGAAGTTCATGATCACAGACACGAATAAGGCCGAAGAGACCATCAAGGACGGAGACACTCTCTTCTTTGCCCATCATCAAGTGGAAGCTACCAAAGACCAAAGACCTCGGATCGTGCAGTGCTTTAAGTACCAACGCTTCGGACACACTACGATTGCCTGTAAGGCGGCCGTTCGAGGTGTCCGCTGCAGAGGGCTCCACCCAGTTACCGCATGTTCCAATCAACGTGGTGAGACAAGGTGTACGAACTGTAACGGTTTACGGCCGTCACCTTGACCAAACGACCAGTGTTACATGCCATGTCACCCACCACCGCATCTAGAAAACAACTCCGATTAAGCGAGTCACTCGTCATCAAACCCACACCTGCCAATCGGGAAGACAAGCGCCCAGCAATGAATACACAACAGCCGACGTACGCCGCAACCATACGACTACTATCAGCACACCTAGCAGAGTCACCACCTGCAATCGCCAATGTTATATCAGTCTGAAGTGACTTCATTGACCGAGACACCGTTGCATTGAATGTATTTAATTCAACAGCGCACTACTTCATCGTCACGCAACAGTTTGTTTTTTTTTAATTTCGCGCAAAGCTACACGAGGGCTATCTGCGCTAGCCGTCCCTAATTTAGCAGTGTAAGACTAAAGAGAAGGCAGCTAGTCATCACCACCCAACGCCAACTCTTGGGCTACTCTTTTACC
>NW_013677980.1:5209-7653 GCF_000517525.1 Limulus polyphemus | reverse complement strand
TTTTTTTTGTTAAGTTTATCGTTTTCGTGGATTTCTCTAAATTACGATACTAGCTTGGCAGTAGTTTTGATTATTAAATCTCACGGAATTAAGCACGCGGAATTAAGGTTTAGGTCGCTACACAAGCTTTAGATAATTATGTTAGGAGTACTCACCCTACTACGTAATAAACATTTAACATTTTCTCACGTGTTCTGGTATGTATCATACTTTTCTTGTAGTTCTAATATCTTTTCATTCCCAGTAAGACGAGAAAGGCTGTGAGGCAAGGACGAATGAAGAGAAGAGAAGGAGAGTTGACTTGATTGGTAGAACGGGAGCACGCGAAACGCGCGTGAAGTTGGCGTAGGCAGCTTGGAAGACCACTCGGTGATTCTTGACTGGCTGTCGGAGACCAAGTCTGTGGTAAGGAAGCAAATTCCAGGATTTAGAGATAACAAATATAAGAGTATTAAACAAAAGTGAAAACAATTCAACAGAACTTGACTTTAGATTTAACTAATGGTTTTAGCATTAACTTTACGTGAATTGTGATTAACTTAACGTGAGATGGCAACTTTTCAGGGCTGAGATCATAGGATCCAAATATTACAAGGATAACACTTTTTCTCAGCTCGACTACTAGACTCGGAATGGTAAAAAAAAATTCTAAGTTTATCAGTTATGGCCTTAATAAACTGAGTTGTAGGATCCTGTGAGAGTTTCTTGTACAAATTAGTGCTCTCTAATTGGCGGTTAGCTTCAGCGATATAGTAAACTTTGTTAAGAATAACAATAGTCCCGTCCTTATCTGTTGGCTATATTACGATATTGTTGTTCGATTTAAGATTGTTTAGAGCAATTCTTTCATTTTGGTTAAGATTATTATGATATTGATTGGAATATTTTAAGGTTTTTATTATGTTATTTTCTAATGCTTTAATATAACTCTATAAATGTGGTTCTCTGTTTGATGTCATGAAGACTTTCCTTTGAAGGTCGATGTATGTTGATTTTCAGTAGGGTGGAGTTTATTGTAAGACAATTCTCGAAGTCTTAGTCTTCAAGAGAATTCATGCAGGTCACAAGAAGTTCGGTTTCACTATCAAAGTATATTGTTAGAGCAGAAGTCGAGACCTTTAAAAAGGTTCTGATTCTGATAGAGTTATGTCTGAGAGGTTAATAATGTTAGAGATATGTGGGGAGTGTTCATCGTTACCTGTTCGTTTATGATATCATTATTATTTTTAACAGGTTTGTTAATCTGAGAGGCCTTATATGTTTTAAAGGAATACTTTGTGGAATAAATCTATATCCTGGAATCAGTGATCTCCAATCATTGGTTTGTTCTCTGTCAGAAAAATAATTTTCATTTATGCATTTTATTTTATCATGTAGTGTGAACTTAATATTTACCCTAATCTTTCTTATATTTACTGTTTATTCATGATAATTTCCATGCTTGTCTTTAGAAATCGATCTGCTTAAGATTTCGTTTTAAGTCAATCTCCATGTGTCACCTTTATTTTACTTTAACAACAATTAAGTTATGTTTTTCTTGAAGATTTCTAAAGCTAAACACCTGTAACACCTTTTTACATAAAGATCTCGTTTCCAGCCGCTTTGCACTGAAAATGAAACAGTAGTTTGAAAAATGTACAAAAACACTTCTTGGAAGCCCAGGTGACCTTAATGACGTCACTCAACTCCCTTTATACATCACTCATATCACCAGTTTGTGTGAAGTTATTGTGTATATTGTACTCAATATAACACAATCTGTTCGATGTTAATAACTGTAATGTAAAAATACTTACCACTAATTGTCTTCTGTGATACAATAAACTTTGGTTCTGGTCTTGTGTCTTTCCTGGGACGGTGTATATTGGCTCGTGTTTAGTTGATCAATCGTCAGGTTTGAAGCTCCTACACACACTTCCCTCAATTCATAATGAAGAAAGCAACCGCTCTTTCGATCTTCTTCACGGCTTTCCCTCATGCATGAACTATGAAAAATCAAGAGCTCAGAGAAACCATTATTATATCCACTAAAATTATCGTAAATCAGGGTTGGGGACGATAAGAAATAACATTAACATCTGCCAGAAATAATAATAATAATGAAGGCCCTGAAAACCAAAGTTTATCCAAATTTATTTGTTTTCCAATATTGTTAAGGGACACCTCTCTCTAAGAAATTTGGTATCCCCTATCTGAACACAATTTATGAAGTGAGATTTTGAATATTTTATGTCGGAAAGGGCTTTCACACGTCCTTTCTAAAATTGATTATTTTTGGTAGCATGTAATTGCCTAAGAAACGCCAAAAAATGTAGTTCTTATTTATTCTGCTCTACCACGATATTTATGAAAAACTAATTTTTTAAATGTTTAAAGACTGTCACTGGGTCGATATTTTAAACGATGATATACACACCAGTGAAATAAATAAAATAATACCATCG
>NW_013677980.1:2458-4767 GCF_000517525.1 Limulus polyphemus | reverse complement strand
GACATTACTACCACATAATAACACTACGACGACTGAAAGGACGAGCATGTTCGGTGACTGGTTTCAAAACGAGTGTTCTATCTATTAGGCCTAGCATTTCTGCATAAGGAATAGAAAACATCCAGGTAAGTTGATTTACAATAGAAGGGGATCGAGAATGTCTTTAGTGATAAACAAGTAAATCTAAAATAGAAGAGATAATATGTTAAAAGAAACTTTATTTAATTAAGGAAATATAATTACATATAAAGAAAGGGATAAAATACTCTTCAATTATTTCTAAAAAATCTAGACAAAATCTGAATAAAAAATAAATACACACACACACATATATAAAAGCCCATGACTGTATCTTTTATTTTATTGGTATTTATGTCGTAGAATTAAGAGACACCAGTTTTCTTCGACCAGTGAAGTAATATTTGATTAAATCCTAATGTTGTAAAAAAACAGACGCAATTAGTCATAAACAGTTTACACTTGGAATTAGGCTGTTTGTAAGGTAGCCTTGCTGGTACACAATGCTTCACAATAACTATCGCTTACAATAATCAGGACAACCTGTATTTTCACCTGCCATATCACATACACACATCGATGCAGTTTAGTGTATAAACCTACCATAACACTTTCACCTCTTTACTTAACCTCTCCTGGAACCTGAATTACTTTTAAATCTTAGTGTATTGATCACTTCAATCATATGTTCAAATAAATGTCATCAACTTAGGTGGACAAGAGAAAAACTAAACTCATAGCAATAGATTAAATAACGAACGAAAAGTTATCAAACACGACACTCAACACACACTTTAAATACATTAATAAAACATAATAGCATAAGAAAGTGGAAAATAGTCCTAGAAACTAACCACACCCCCCAGTGGTACAGTGGTATGTCTAAGGACTTACAATGCTAGAAAACGGGTTTCGATACCCGTGGTGGGCAGAGCACAGATAGCCCCTTTTGTAGCTTTGTGTATAATTACAAACAAACAATCACATTGCACGTAAAGTAATAAAACAATAAACCAAAATCTATCACCACATTATAGTATTACACAATCTATTACAACTGACAAACATATAAATCACATTTTAACATACACATTCCAGTAGCCAGTATACAATGATTTAGCTGAGGATAAGGCAAATGTATACTAACTTAAAATTCTGACATATTACAGCAGGCAATATGAACACACAATAGTAGCGGATATTGCACCATTACCAAAAAGTATACATATTTTTTTGTATTTAACAGAACAGTGATTGCACAAAAGGGAACTGGATGTTAGAGGAACACACACATATATATATATTAACACAGAGATATGTTTTTCTCATCCAGTCATAGAGAATCCGTTCTTCAGGACATCAACAACATTTATGTATACATGCCGATGTTCATCATGTTTTACTTATTTCTCTTTATTTCCTGGATATATTCAATGGATTGTTTGAAAGCAACTTTCCTGTCTTCCCATTCACTAGTTCAAAATATATTTTTTACCTTTTTCACGCCAGAAATATGCTGATTCCTAATTCGTATGATATTCGCATTTTACATTCTCTACCAATGAGCCAGTCATATATTTTAAAGATTTCTTAGTATTTCAAAGATGCAGTGATTAGCTTCACTGATTTAAATGAGACTTTCAGGAGGCTACATAATCTTGAATATATTTCAACATGAGTTCAGCGTGCTTGGATAACATTTGGTGAAAAAGTAATCCCAACCTCATCTTTTTGTTCGATTTTATAAATTTTTGAAAGACATGAATTAAGAACGGTCAATCTGTGACTGTCACAGATGATAGGGATAGTGTGATTTTAAAAGTAACAGTGATTAGTAATGTGGTCCGATCCTTCAGTTTTGATAGAAAGATTAAGGACCATGGGTTCTTTTATTTAATTAACTACCAGTATTCTAATGTGTAAATCAGAATAATGAAGAGTAAAAATTACACTATAGAGCCGATCAATAAAATTACCATGCTCTGTCTACCATCAAAAGTGTTAAAAACTAACGTTTTTGTAATATATGTTGTAAGTTATCTTTCTGTAACATGATTGAATGAAACATTTTTTATTCAACTTTCATACATTGGTAATTTCTCATTACTTACTTGTGTTTAAGTTTAAGGTGGGAACTTCAAAAGAATTTAACATTTCTAATATTTCGTGAATTATAAACGTGTATTTAATCTGGATTTGCTCTCAAACAAACAATTAACCAATGTTTTTGAACTTACAATGCTAAAATTCTGGGTTGGAGTCCCGTGGACACATAAGATAATCCAACGAAA
>NW_013677980.1:0-1458 GCF_000517525.1 Limulus polyphemus | reverse complement strand
ATATCAGTAAGGGTAATCACTGCATCTTTGAAATGCTAAGAAATCTTTAAAATATATGGCTGGCTCATTGGTAGAGAATGTAAAATGCTAATATCGTACGAATTAGGAATCAAATAACTGTCGCTTGCAATAATCAGGACAACCTGTATTTGCACCTGCCATATCACATACACACATCGATACAGTTTAGTGTATAAACCTACCATAACACTTTCACCTCTTTACTTAACCTCTCCTGGAACCTGAATTACTTTTAAATCTTAGTGTATTGATCACTTCAATCATATGTTCAAATAAATGTCATCAACTTAGGTGGACAAGAGAAAAACTAAACTCATAGTAATAGATGAAATAACGAACGAAAAGTTACCAAACACGACACTCAACACACACTTTAAATACATTAATAAAACACAATAACATAAGAAAGTGGAAAATAGTCCTAGAAACTAACCACGCCCCCCAGTGGTACAGCGGTATGTCTGCGGACTTACAACGCTAGAAAACGGGTTTCGATAACCGCGGTGGGCAGAGCACAGATAGCCCATTGTGTAGCTTTGTGTATAACTACAAACAAACAATCACAGTGCACGTGAAGTAATAAAACAATAAACCAAAATCTATCACCTCATTATAGTATTACACAATCTATTACATTTGACAAACATATAAATCATATTTTAACATACACATTCCAGTAGCCAGTATACAATGATTTACCTAAGGATAAGGCAAACATATACTAACTTAAAATTTTGACATATTACAGCAGGCAATATGAACACACAATAGTAGTGGATACTTCATCATTACCAAAAAGTATAGATATTTTTTTTGTATTTAACAGAACAGTGATCGCAGAAAAGGGAACTGGATGTTAGAGGAACACACACATATATATATATTAACACCCAGATATATTTTTTCTCATCCAGTCATAGCGAATCCGTTCTCCAGGACATCAACAACATTTATATATACATGCCAATGTTCATCATGTTTTACTTATTTCTCTTTATTTCCTGGATATCTTTAATGGACTGTTTGAGAGCAACTTTCCTGTTTTCCCATTCACTAGTTCAAAATATATTTTTTAGCTTTTTCAAGTCAGAAATATGCACATATATAAAAGCCCATGACTGTATGATTTAATCAAATATTACTTCACTGGTCGAAGAAAACTGATGTCTATTAATTCTACGACATAAATACCAATAAAATAAAAGTTGCCTCTGTTTTTTACAACATTAGTTAGTCATAAACAGTTTAAACTTGGAATTAGGTTGTTTGTAAGGTAGCCTTGCTGATACACAATGTTTCACGTGTGTGTGTATTTATTTTTTATTCAGATTTTGTTTAGATTTTTTAGAATTAAACACATTGAAGAGTATTTTATCCCTTTCTTTATATGTAATTATATTTCCTTAATTAAATAAAGTTTCTTTTAATATATTATCT
>NW_013677979.1:4773-11433 GCF_000517525.1 Limulus polyphemus | reverse complement strand
AAGATTGTTATAATAAAAACAGTCTGAAGATTGTTATAATAAAAAACAGTCTGAAGATTGTTATAATAAAAAACAGTCTGAAGATTGTTATAATAAAAAACAGGCTGAAGATTGTTATAATAAAAAACAGGCTGAAGATTGTTATAATAAAAAAACAGTCTGGAGATTGTTACAATAAAAAACAGTCTGGAGATTGTTATAATAAAAAAAACAGGCTGAAGATTGTTATAATAAAAAACAGGCTGAAGATTGTTATAATAAAAAAACAGTCTGGAGATTGCTACAATAAAAAAGAGTCTGAAGATTGTTATAATAAAAAAAACAGGCTGAAGATTGTTACAATATAAAAACAGGCTGAAGATTGTTACAATATAAAAACAGTCTGGAGATTGTTACAATAAAAAACAGTCTGAAGATTGTTACAATAAAAAACAGTCTGAAGATTGTTATAATAAAAAACAGGCTGAAGATTTTTACAATAAAAAGTAGATAGGTACAATCAAGAAATATTATGAATTCTGATTAAGAAGTTAGCACACGGTATCACATACAAAAGGTTGTAATGTTTTTCAAACGAGACCCAAAGCTCCAGCAACAAATAATAAAAAATTCTACTCTGAATAATAAACCTTTCTGGCAACAATTATTAACCTTGTAATTTGGAAAATGTTTCTTTAAAACAACAATTAATAAACTACTAATCTGGACAGTATTATTTTCTAGATAATAATTAATAAACTGATAGTCTAGATAATATAGGTGAAATATTACTAACGCACTCGTTAAATTTCAATTAAAAACAAATAACTGGATATTGAATCAACCACCTTTGGGTTAAAACGGGTTAATATTGTAGTTATTGCCTCCTATAGTTTAATTTTAGATGACGTGCATTTTGAAAAAAACATATTAAAGAAATATATAATAATAAGTGTGTATGAGTGTGAATATAAAGAAAAAAAACGGGAGTTTATTTTGATATGACACAAATTCAAAGGGAATTCAGCAGTAAGGAAGATGGACGTGAACAGCGCCATCTATCGGGAAAAGCTGGCTCTTTATCTCACTGCTTACTCTATCTTAAATATGTTAAACGTCGTCAAGTCATGCACAACTGGGTAGAAAGTATCTAGAAAAATCCACTATTATAATTAAATACCTCACCAAGACTCTTGTGTTCCCTTCTACTGTCTTCTAAAGTTTTTAATTTGGAATCAAATATACATACATATATATATATATATATACACTTCTTTAGAGTTTATTAATTGGCGTCGATGTAAAACAAGAACCATCTCATATATACGAGTCTGAAATATCTAGAAGTGTTTTCCACAGGAAGACAATACTTCAAACCTCTAGGTATTTTAGGTTGAGACAAGAAAAAGACACCAAAGAAATGAACAAATCGTTAGAGAAATGGTTTTTTTTCTTGTTCATGTATTCATTACGATCTTTATAAAGACGTTTTGGTGAATCGTATGTGTACATAACTACACGTAATACAAGAGATTGTGACGAGTATCCAGGGTTAATTAAATGTAGATGTACTTTTTTGAATTGTTAGGGAGATAATGTTACACACTTAATTTGTGTATCTTGTCGACAATATTTCGTAATGACCTTGGATAAACTAAGGAAAAACTTGAGTCTTCCCTTTAACAAAATCTAACTGTACGGTGGATTTTCACTCACTTTAAGCTTCCCTTAACAAAATCCAACTGTACAGTGGATTTTCACTCACTTTAAGCTTCCCTTAACTAAATCCAACTGTATAGCTTCCTTTAACAAAATCCAACTGTACAGTGGATTTTCACTCACTTTAAGCTTCCCTTAACAAAATCCAACGGTACAGTGGATTTTCACTCACTTTAAGCTTCCCTTAACAAAATCTAACTGTACAGTGGATTTTCACTCACTTTAGGCTTCCATTAACAAAATCCAACTGTACAGTGGATTTTCATTCACTTTAAGCTTCCCTTAACTAGATCTAACTGTACAGTGGATTTTCACTCACTTTAAGCTTCCCTTAACTAAATCTAACTGTACAGTGGATTTTCACTCACTTTAAGCTTCCCTTAACTAAATCTAACTGTACAGTGGATTTTCACTTACATCCTATTTTCATTCGACGTAGTCTCTCCTGATAAGCGATTTAATTTTTAAAAAATGAAAGCTGTATTAACTATGCTTACCTTGTTAACCAACTGTCCCATGTTCCGAACTAAAAACTATTTTCAACAACAGGAGATCCCGTCTCTTCGTCTGTGCAGACCTAAAGTATACAAGGATTGAGATCAAAACTCCACTCGTCGAGTTTCTTTAGCCCACACAGTAAAGTTTTCGAATGTCACCGACCACAAACTAATCAACGGCGCTCACGTGACCTAAACTCAGACCACAATGAAAGAATTATATCTGGAGCACAAAGCTAGTTATTGTCCCTATCCACAAGGTGGCGCTTCTGGTCTATCACACATATACACGAAAGTTATTCGAGACTTACAGTACGAAACTGAGCATTCAGAATTATCATTTTTATTGAAGATATTTCTCATGTAGCAAAACTCCGAATAAAAGTATACATATAGCTATAGATTAAGATAAATATAAATCACTAAGTGAACAGCACAACTAAATATATATATATATTTCTAATTTCCATGAGATATTAATATATTTTTTTAGTGTTTAGAGTAATAACACTTGATCCTGCATAATTCTAGGGAAACGGGAAACAAAATATTAAGTGGTCTCAAAGAAAGATAGCGTCTTCTATAGATCCCATTTAAAAACAAAAACATAATTACAGAACAAACGAAAATATGAGATAATTATCTGTACCTGTTATCAAAGTACCTCCGAAGCTAATCAACTACTTACAGTTTTTACTGTCCAAGAACCAAAACAAAACTAAGTATACGAGACTCACGAGAGTTGTTTACGTGAAACATTACACAAACTAACCGCACACACACACACAAGCAAGTGGCTCAGAAACAAATTCCACTTGGAAAAACTGCGTTTCCTGGAATGTTCTGAGCAACAGATGCAGCCCACGTGTCTGAGAAGCAGACAGCTGAACCTACCATGTGAGGTAAAATACGTCAAGCCTAGACATCTTCGGAGCGAACAATAAATATGTATTAACCGTTTTACTATACACACAAGATAATCAAAACATCTTCCCTGAAACCGTTTTACTATGTATAAAGTCATCAAAACATCTTCCCTGAAACAGTTTTACTATGCATAAACTAATCAAAACATCTTCCCTGAAACCGTTTTACTATGTATAAAGTCATCAAAACATCTTCCCTGAAACAGTTTTACTATGCATAAACTAATCAAAACATCTTCCCTGAAACCGTTTTAATATGTATAAAGTAATCAAAATATCTTCCCTGAAACAGTTTTAATATGCATGAACTAATCAAAACATCTTCCCTGAAACCGTTTTAATATGCATGAACTAATCAAAACATCTTCCCTGAAACCGTTTTACTATGTATAAAGTCATCAAAACATCTTCCCTGAAACAGTTTTTCTATGCATAAACTAATCAAAACATATTCCCTGAAACCGTTTTAATATGTATAAAATAATCAAAACATCTTCCCTGAAACTGTTTTACTATGTATAAAGTAATCAAAATATATTTCCTGAAACCTTGAGCTTGGCTTTTAAACGTAATACGACTATTAACATAAAAGTAATGTGGATCTGACTGGTTACCCTAGATATGTTAAAACTTTGTTCTTACACTTCTAACTTGGATCTGACTGGTTACCCTAGATATGTTAAAACTTTGTTCTTACACTTCTAACTTGGATCTGACTGGTTACCCTAAATAGGTTCAAGCTATGTTCTTACACTTCTAACTTGGATCTGACTGGTTACCCTAAATATGTTAAAACTGTGTTCTTACACTTCTAACTTGGATCTGACTGGTTACCCTAGATAGGTTCAAGCTATGTTCTTACACTTCTAACTTGGATCTGACTGGTTACCCTAGATAGGTTAAAACTTTGTTCTTACACTTCTAACTTGGATCTGACTGGCAGACGATACACATGACGAAATACATGTAACCAAGGGGGTTGGTAAGGCAGACGATACACATGACTTTAAAATGTGTATAAACAAGGAAGTTGGTAAGGTAGACGATACACTTGACAAGAAGTTGGACATGTGAATGCAAGAACCATAAGCATAACAAGAAATTTTTTGGTTTCTGTAAAGACATATTGAGGTCGCTTTAACCTTGTTGCTATACCCTAAAGATGCTTTATACCAAGCACTGTAAAGAAACTACCGAAACCACTCACGTTAAAGTTCATACAGGACAAGGGCAGGTTTTCAAATAGATAATACTGAAATATCTAACAATACTGAATGCTTAGGTTTCTATACAATAAAAATAATTTATTTTCTTTATAATAGATGGCGCTAGGTCCTAGACAGTATACTTGACTTGCTATAATGTATAGGCTAATTAAAATATGCGAATGAATTACACTTACTATTAGCCAATGCTTAAAATTTGAGTTGATTTCATGTAGAATTTAAAAAAATGGTTACTAAAATTACAGCCAATGATATGTTAGATATGTGGCTCCATCTTTTGGCAGGAGTAATGAACTACTTGCCTAATATACGTAACATATATTTTTGTATCCAATGCTATAAGAATGAATTTAACGCTCTAACCCGAAGTCTGTATGTTTTACCTAGTATAGATAAATATAATCATCCAGTCAGTCATAGTAACCAGACCCACGAGATGTAAACAGAACAAAGATTAATAACTACCCACGTGATCTAAATAGAAAGAAATGTTTTATAAGCATCACGTCTTTGTTACTTTTTTTGCCATCTGATATATTTCCGAAATTTTAAGCTGTTTCTATGCCTTTATATACTTCGACTCTTGTCTGTGTTTTTAAGGCTATCACAATAACTTCAACGGACATTAAAACGCATCATATCTGCTAGAACTTACTATTCGAAACATCATAAAAGAGATTTTGGGGGAGGGGGTTTAAAGAGGGAATTTGTTGATCGCACACCAGAATAAGAGATGGTTGTTTGAGACTATCTTCGTATCACCCGTTCACGTGCAGGTGTGAGCTCCAAAGATTACGTTCTTCAGCCAAAACCCGCGCGTGCACAAAATGTTGATGTGGAATCATCTTGCAATCTTTGTCGGTCTGGAGTTATAGACTAGGAATTTGTCATGTTCTTTTCCAACACACACACACACGCGCGCAAACTGTAAACTACTAAACTGGCTACAAATGAAGAGGGCCTTATAGAAGTGGAGCGAGTGAAGTAACGTCATCCCAGAAGTGGCCTCACAGAATAACGTTGAATATGTTATGTTACAATGGTTTTGAATATGCAAATCAGCAATTCATGTGACAACCACAGCCGTTATAAATTCACTATGGAACAGAGTGTATCAGAACAACATTTTTCACATTACTTGGTGTTACGCAGGTATTGTGGTGCAAAATATTCATACACTCACACCATAAAGATTGTTGAGATCGGATATTAAGAATTTCCCTCGTACTTTATAGCATTGGAAAATTGAGGAATATGGATCAACTTGGGGTACCAGTAACATTGAGAAACAGACCTGCAACAAGTCACACCCCAGCCTAGTAACGAGTGAGAATCCACAAAGGCAAAAGTGCCTCAGGCAACAGTATGCAATATAATCAAGAAGGATCTTCGTCTGGGAACGAGGCGTAACGACTGTACAAGGTGACCCACAATCTAAACTAATAGCTAGCAAATTATTTGATATGAAGTATCATGAATTTGTTTTGTTGTTTATTTTTTCCTGATTGGAAAATGACAAACTTACTGGGCCGAGCACGACCAGGTGGTTAGCATGGCTGGATCGTGAATCCAACGATTCAAGGTTTATGACTCGTCACTGCAAAAAATGCGCTTCGCAGTTCGGGAATGTGGGTGTGCTAAAAGAGTGTCGAATAAATCATACACAAGAGTAGTCTAAATATTGTCGGTTAATACTAGTTATTAGCTGTCTTCCCTCTACTCTCTCAGTTCCAAAGTAGAGGCGGCCTCTGGTTTGCTTTAAAATCTTTAATTAGAAAGAAAAAACTTCCGAAACATGTTAAAACAAACTTTCAGTAACCGAGCCTCCTTAGAGAGTTAACAACGCACTTTGCGGAAAGGTAATGTTAAGGTTCAGTAGCGGTTAGTAAATATATTACTAAATAAATTCCCTCGCAGAAGACAGTGTTTTTCTTCTTATCCTTATCAGTAGATAACAGAAGAACGGTTAAGCCTCGCAGCAACAAACAAGCTGGGGATTCGCCTGGAAACTTTATAATTGATAAAATACTTTGAATCAAATAGCGGAGCCTTACCTTTAGGTCAGTTGATGACATACTTGACAATATTTGGTTTGATCAACAACAAAATCACCAAAAAAAGACAGAGAAACAAAGTTCTACCTTCAGTATCAACACATTAAACACTTTCTTACATTTACCTCATGTATACCATCAGTATCAACACATCAAACACTTTCTTACATTTACCTCATGTATACCTTCAGTATCAACACAGGGTTACCCTAGATAGGTTCCAAGCTATGTTCCTTACACTTCTAACTTGGATCTGACT
>NW_013677979.1:0-3929 GCF_000517525.1 Limulus polyphemus | reverse complement strand
ACAGAGAAACAAAGTTCTACCTTCAGTATCAACACATTAAACACTTTCTTACATTTACCTCATGTATACCATCAGTATCAACACATCAAACACTTTCTTACATGTATACCATCAGTATCAACACATCAAACACTTTCTTACATGTATACCTTCAGTGTCAACACATCAAACACTTTCTTACATTTACCTCATGTATACCATCAGTATAAACATATCAAACACTTTCTTACATGTATACCTTCAGTATCAACACACCAAACACTTTCTTACATTTACCTCATGTATACCATCAGTATCAACATATCAAACACTTTCTTACATGTATACCTTCAGTATCAACACACCAAACACTTTCTTACATTTACTTGTAGAGGAGAATACTGGACACGACGGTAACACAGTGTATATAGTTGTACAAGTGAAGAGTGGACATGGACACTCGACTCACAATCACAGAATATGCTCGCCTTTAGAGCCATGGATCATTATTATGCGATGTTGAATTCACTTTTCGTTGGTAAAGAATAACTAGAGTTAGAGGTGGGTGATGTTGACCTCTAGTATATAACTTCTACGTTACGGACGGCTAGAGAAAATAGCCCACGGCTATATTCGATAACAATAAAACAAAGACATACAGGAGATCAAACTGTACTTACATATTTATGGCTTATTCGAGACTGTAAGGTACTCATCTTATGAAAACAAGACGTAAAACATCTAAGCAATGATTTATTTCTCTGAAAGTGTGGCTTCTGTTGAAAGTTTGATTTTCGTGTTCTAGTTTGACTTTCGTGTTGTGGTTTGAGGGCTGTTGAAAGTTTAACTTTCGTGTTGTGGTTTGACTTTCGTGTTGTGGTTTGACTTTCGTGTTGTGGTTTGACTTTCGTGTTGTGGTTTGACTTTCGTGTTCTGGTTTGACTTTCGTGTTGTGGTTTGACTTTCGTGTTGTGGTTTGACTTTCGTGTTGTGGTTTGACTTTCGTGTTGTGGTTTGAGTGCTGTTGAAAGTTTGACTCCTTTTTTGAGAATACACTGAAAACCCCAAGATAAGTTCGACACAAGTATTTATTGATCGTAGTCGACTTTCTCAGATTCAGATGACTGTTGTTATGGTAACGTTTGTCACATTTTGTAGGCTTGATGCTTTACATGTAAAATATCACTGGAAGATTTAATAATTCTTTCTTTACATGTAAAATATCACTGGAAGATTTAATCATTCTTTCTTTACATGTAAAATATCATTGGAAGATTTAATACTTCTTTCTTTACATGTAAAATATCACTGGAAGATTTAATAATTATTACTTTACATGTAAAATATCACTGGAAGATTTAATAATTCTTTCTTTACATGTAAAATATCACTGGAAGATTTAATAATTATTACTTTACATGTAAAATATCACTAGAAGATTTAATAATTCTTTCTTTACATGTAAAATATCACTGGAAGATTTAATACTTCTTTCTTTACATGTAAAATATCATTGGAAGATTTAATAATTCTTTCTTTACATGTAAAATATCCACTAGAAGATTTAATAATTCTTTCTTTACATGTAAAATATCACTGGAAGATTTAATAATTCTTTCTTTACATGTAAAATATCATTGGAAGATTTAATAATGCTTTCTTTACATGTAAAATATCATTGGAAGTTTTAATAATGCTTTCTTTACATGTAAAATATCACTGGAAGATTTAAACTTGACACGACGCTCTCTACTAAACAATAACTAATAGTAAACTTGAACCGACGCTCTCTACTAAACAATAACTAATAGACACTTGAAACGACGCTCTCTACTAAACAATAACCAATAGTAAACCTGAACCGACGCTCTCTACTAAACAATAACCAATAGTAAACTTGAACCGACGCTCTCTACTAAACAATAACCAATAGTAAACTTGAATTAGTAGAGAGCGTCGGTCAATAACCAATAGTACACTTGAAACGACGCTCTCTACTAAACAATAACCAATAGTAAACTTGAACCGACGCTCTCTACTAAACAATAACCAATAGTAAACTTGAACCGACGCTCTCTACTAAACAATAACTAATAGTAAACTTATGATTTTCGAAATATAACTCCATATGAAGTTGCATATTCATTGAAATTACGGATATTTCCGTTTATTCCTCCAGGACCAAAAAAAAAACTCTGTGAGAGTAGAGCTTATTTATTTATGGTACTTCTTTGGCAAATAAAATATTTAAACCTTTCATGAGTCGAACTGATGGAAGAACAGACGAGATGGAAAACCGTTACTTTCTGTCCAACTGTTTTTATCCTCCTTATATGTATGAGTGTTTTCTTCACAATTCGTATCTCTGTCGTCATACTAACAAAGATGGTAAACTTATATGTTGTTGTTGTTTTTTTTCTTGGGTGTTCGTGAAAAATAAATTGTATGCTTTTATACAACCATTGGAAAACCGACTTCTAAATCTGAAGTTACAAACTAAATAAACGTAGCAACGCGTCTTTCAATTTCAAGTTTTCTGCAGAATTAAGAACGTTTGCCAATAAAAGATTTTAATTTTATGATTACTTCTTCCTTTCTAGAGTTAAATAATCCGATACCTCAGATAGAAAAGAAACGTTTACTTCTCGTCGTTAATCACAAAGTTTATAGAATTCAAAATCTAAAGCCAAACGAAAAAGTTACACAGTTGGCTTTAATTAAAAAATAACAAACCATTCAATCGACAAGTGCCTCTCGGGAGAAGTGGAGTACAATAGACAACGTAACAAATAATCCCTTATGTATTCCCTATACATTTATATAACACTACAAGTAGCGTAACTTACTGCACCAAACTTAAGACCTGCATCTATTGAAATAGTGGGAATTTCTATAGGAAGCCAACTGTGTCTTTTACTGTGTGAGTTACTAATTAAAACACAGATTTAAAGCAGCGTGTTTATGTCTGTGATATGAGTGTATAGATAGTTTCTTAAAAGGTACGAACACACTAACCTACTTCACATTAATTGTCTGTAAATTTACAGTTATGATAATGTTACTTTAATGAGGTTTTAACACAGTACTTCACATTAATTGTCTGTAAATTTACAGTTACGATAATGTTTTAATGAGGTTTTAACACAGTACTTCACATTAATTGTCTGTAAAGTTACAGTTACGATAATGTTTTAATGAGGTTTTAACACAGTACTTCACATTAATTGTCTGTAAACTTACAGTTATGATAATTACTGTGTTAAAACCTCATTAAAGTAACATTATCATAACTGTAAGTTTACAGACAATTAATGTGAAGTATACTGTGTTAAAACCTCATTAAAGTAACATTATCATAACTGTAAATTTACAGACAATTAATGTGAAGTATACTGTGTTAAAACCTCATTAAAGTAACATTATCATAACTGTAAGTTTACAGTTAATTTAAAGTACTGTGTTAAAACCTCATTAAAACATTATCATAACTGTAAATTTACAGACAATTAATGTGAAGTATACTGTGTTAAAACCTCATTAAAGAAACATTATCGTAACTGTAAGTTTACACTTAATTTAAAGTACTGTGTTAAAACCTCATTAAAGTAACATTATCATAACTGTAAGTTTACAAACAATTAATTTAAAGTACTGTGTTAAAACCTCATTAAAGTAACATTATCATATCTGTAAATATAAAGACAATTAATGTAAAGTATACTGTGTTAAAACCTAATTAAAGTAACATTATCGTAACTGTAAATATAAAGACAATTAATGTAAAGTATACTGTGTTAAAACCTAATTAAAGTAACATTATCATAACTGTAAATATAAAGACAATTAATGTAAAGTATACTGTGTTAAAACCTAATTAAAGTAACATTATCATAACTGTAAATATAAAGACAATTAATGTAAAGTATACTGTGTTAAAACCTAATTAAAGT
>NW_013677978.1:7931-11755 GCF_000517525.1 Limulus polyphemus | reverse complement strand
ATAGGTTAGAGACAAATACCAAAAGGTAATGTTAATCTGTGGTTGTCTCTAACCTATGTAACACAGATTAACATTACCTTTTGGTATTACACGAGGAGTTGCATACTGGCTCAGTTTTTCTGTCAGTAGTCTCTGTTGAACTTGAGGTGAGTCTTCTATAGAACAGTTGGAATAAGATCCGTATGGTACAGGACCAGGAGTGGAGGATGGAGATGGAACAGTAGAGGGGGTAGAGCAGAATGAGGGAGGGTTTACAGATGGAGTTACAGAGGTACCTAAAGAATTTGGTGTGGATGTCAGGCGTGATGGTTCTGTTGTTGTGTAAAGAGAATTCATCACAGAGGGATTAAGAAGTGGATTTGGTATTAAAGGCGGTGGAAATCCATTCAAGATTCCCAGATGGAGGTTAGCAAGAGCCAGGGCTGCAGCAGGAGAACTATGTCCAGCCATGGAACTGATAGGAGTGCTTTGGCTGTGCGAGGTTGTTGGTGGCTGAGAACTATTTGACAAAGTTCTGTGTGTCTCTTCGGAGCTCTTGGAAGGAGTATGTTTACAAGGTGATCCTTGAGTTATTGAGGTATTATCACAAGGCATTCTAGGAAGAACACTAAACCAGGGTTTCTGGGTAGACTGTTTCTCTGACAAGGTTTTGAGCATTTGTTCTGCTGACAAAAAGGTAGGGTTTAACCCTAACAGTGGACCATATGATGAACTAGAAACTGGAGGTTCAATTTTAGGAAGATTGAAGTAGCTACCATTTAATTCCCTGCCATGTAATAAAGGTCCATTCATGAGCATTGAGCCTGCAAGGACTGAAGCAAAGAAAGGAGAATGAAGCAACCAGTTCTGTTCAATACTAGGAACACTACTCGTTGAAGTGTTTGGAATATCAAGTTTGATAGAATTTGTTAGTTTATCACCTATTTCTGGCAAAACAACAACTTCAGAGGAACTTTTCAGTTTTGTAGGCGATTCTTTCTTAACATTAATATAATGTGAAGGCGAATCAGAAGAAATATTAGTACCAGATGTTTTAAGTGTTTGTTCTCTTTTACTGGTTGTACTTTCCACTTTTTCCTTATTCTCATTGGTATTCATTAAAGAGTTTTCTTCTTTTGATTCTAGAGACTTACTTTGTTCTTCATTCCCAGGGATAACCTGTGGTACAATCTTGATACAGTTTTCCTCTTCAGCTTTCAGTTCTTCTGATACATTGCTATTTACTTCTTTTAGTTTTGATTCTGTGTGTGTTACATGTTTCTCTTCCACCACATTCTCGTCTCGTGTTTTATCAACACATTTTTCTTTATTCTCTAGTTTTTCCAAACTTGTATCTGGTGTTTTATCTTGTTCTTCTATATTTTCATTTTCCACCCCTGATGACTCGACCCCTTCAACAAAAATACCTCCGGCACACGGAGTCACCCAGTAGAGACGACAATAGCGGTCCTGACCAAAACACGTACCTCGAATGGTATGAGCTGCTTTGGTTAACTTACTGTGAAACTGGGCTTGTTGCTACAGACAAAAAAAAAAAAAATCACACTTGAAAAATGTGTTAAAACTGATCTAACGGTCAAAAGGGGATATGTTCATAATATTTGTCAATAATTTTCTGATTGTAATGACTATAAATACACAAGCTATGTACACTACAAGCAAGCTTTGCTCAGAAACCAGTTTCTGATTATATCAACCCACATTTTATTCGTCACTGGTTGGTACATATTCTCACGTGACTTTCCAACATCATCATCAAACATCAGTGTTAGGTGTAAGATCAATATTAATCTAGCTTATGAATGGTTTTAATTTAGGTAATCATAACGAGGAAACACCTTCCTCTAGGGATGTACTGTA
Organism: Limulus polyphemus; assembly: GCF_000517525.1. Lineage (NCBI taxonomy): Eukaryota > Metazoa > Arthropoda > Merostomata > Xiphosura > Limulidae > Limulus > Limulus polyphemus. Next base: position 9,895 of record NW_013677978.1, on the reverse strand, counting down.
CATAGTGAACCATATAATCCCACCACTAAATAAGGTATTATTGGAAATATCATTTTATCTGTATTACTTATTAAATGTAAATTTTGACAATGCTGTCTGGTTCAGTTACAATAGTGGTTTCAAAATGCTATTTGAAAGGTCTGCTCTCCTGTTTTTTTTCCTAAACATTTCAACATATGTTTTTGGTTCTATTACTACTCCAAAATATAACGTAAAACAAAATCTAAATTACAAGTATTGTGGTGTCAATTTATAATACTACAAAAACAATACTAGTCAACTCTTCCAAAACTGTAACACCAGGTTTTAAGAATTGTTTTCAATACATATAATCATACGGAAGAGGAAATACTGCTGCTTTCATCAGCATGAAATGTTCAGAGAAACATTACATATGATTATATTCAATTAGTAACATTAGAAACACTAGTAAAAGTGATGGTTCTAAATGGCAAGTTTGTCAACACATCATGACCACATCAATTAGAGTATCATGGGTTAACCAGTAATGATTAACTGAGATAATAAACAGTTGAAGACCATGACCACATCAACTACAGTATCATGGGTTAACCAGTAATGATTAACTGAGATAATAAACAGTTGAAGACCATGACCACATCAACTACAGTATCATGGGTTAAACTGTAATGATTAACTGAGATAATAAACAGTTGAAGACCATGACCACATCAACTACAGTATCATAGGTTAACCAGTAATGATTAATTGAGATAATAAACAGTTGAAGACCATGACCACATCAACTACAGTATCATGGGTTAACCAGTAATTATTAACTGACACAACAAACAGTTGAAGACCATGACCACATCAACTACAGTATCATAGGTTAACCAGTAATGATAAACTGTGATAATAAACAGTTGAAGACCATGACCACATCAACTACAGTATCATGGGTTAACCAGTAATGATTAACTGAGATAATAAACAGTTGAAGACCATGACCACATCAACTACAGTATCATGGGTTAACCAGTAATGATTAACTGAGACAACAAACAGTTGAAGACCATGACCACATCAACTACAGTATCATAGGTTAACCAGTAATGATTAACTGACACAACAAACAGTTGAAGACCATGACCACATCAACTACAGTATCATGGGTTAACCAGTAATGATTAACTGAGACAACTTTACGATATAATAAAACCATCTAAATTAGAAACTGTATTAAATGTTGTGGGCTAAGTGGCTTCCTTACAATGTAGTTCAGTAACCAAGATGATAATCGTAAAATCAGCAAGTCTACTTCCTAAGAATAAAAACTAAATATTGTTTACCTTTGAAAGTTTTTCAATTTTCTTCTCTAACTCTTCATTAGACAAACCAAGTTCTTCATCCTATCCAGAGTTGTAAAATAATAAAATAATTACAACAAAACTTATACTTCACAATAAGTATCAAAAGATCTAATTATGAACCAAAAATCCTGTTTTTAGATATGAACATATGCTGGTTTAGCCACTATTTCTAAACTGTATTATTTAACTTGTGTGAACTCTCAAGAAGTGTTATTGTTTCTATGTTCAATACAGTAATCAAAAAATATAATACAGAGAACAAAATCATTCAGGCATCAGTCTACCATCTTGGAATCTACAGTTTATAACAAACAAGAAGAAGCTTTCCTTGCTAGTTCTACAAATAATTGACAGTTTCTTCACAACACACAAGAATGATGAGGAAGTTTTCCTGATTATTTTTATAGACAATTTGAGTACAACAAACACAAATGAATAAGAGACATTCCTGTGTAATTATACAAATAATCAACATTTTGTTTACAATACACAAGAATGAAGGAGAAACTTTCCTGATTAGTTCTATAGACAACTGACAATTTGAGTACAACAAACAAGAATGAAGGAGAAACTTTCCTGATTAGTTCTATAGACAATAGACAATTTGAGTACAACAAACAAGAATGAAGG
>NW_013677978.1:6205-7227 GCF_000517525.1 Limulus polyphemus | reverse complement strand
AAACTGTTCTTACAAGTCTTCATGCAACAACACAAACTGTTCTTACAAGTCTTCATGCAACAACACAAACTGTTCTTACAAGTCTTCATGCAACAACACAAACTGTTCTTACAAGTCTTCATGCAACAACACAAACTGTTCTTACATGTTTTCATCCAACAACAAAAACTGTACTTACAAGTCTTCATCCAACAAAACAAATTGAAAAATAAACTAAACATCATATCAAAAAGGACACTAGATGCCTGTATGGAAAATTATACTGACATTCTGTCATTGGTTCCCTGGTATCTGCAAGACTTTAGTACAAAATACAAACCTTTTAATAACCTGACACAAACAAAATACTAACCTCCCCATCAGACAACCTGCTAGTTGCTTGAGTAGCATCACTCTCATTACCACTTTCATCATCATTTTCCTCTTCTTCATATTTAGATCGCCCTTTATTTCCTTTTGCTGATTTGTTCTCTGTAACTTTACCATCAACACTGGTATCTCCATTCATAGTTATTCTTGTGTTACTCTTGTTTGTTTTTTCATTCACGTCACTCATCTTAGAACCATCAACAACAGTCTGAGAATTTTCTTTATGACTTTGTACTAGACTTTTTAATGCCCTCGTTTGCTGGAGGTTTCGTAACCTGGAAATAATTTGAGCATATATACGTCTCAATATAAAGGTGAAAGTTTTATCTCAGTACTGATGACTAAAATAATAACTGAAAACAATTCCTGTCTATTATATAACATACCAAATTCAATAAAAAATCAAACCAACACATAATCAACAGCATACATGGCAAGCTTCATACAAGCAAGATCTTGGAAATAATTAAAAATAAAATTTATTACAGAACAATATATAACCTGCTACAGATCCAAATAAAACTTGCTACAGAACAATATATAACCTGCTTCAGATCCAAATAAAACTTGCTACAGAACAATATAAAACCTGCTACAGATCAAAATAAAACCTGCTACAGATCAAAATAAAACCTGCTACAGATCAAAATAAA
>NW_013677978.1:0-5746 GCF_000517525.1 Limulus polyphemus | reverse complement strand
AGAACAATATATAACCTGCTACAGATCCAAATAAAACCTGCTACAGAACAATATAAAACATGCTACAGATCAAAATAAAACTTGCTACAGAACAATATGAAACCCACTACAGAACAATATATAACCTGCTACAGATCCAAATAAAACTTGCTACAGAACAATATAAAACCTGCTACAGATCAAAATAAAACTTGCTACAGAACAATATGAAACCTGCTACAGAACAATATGAAACCCACTACAGAACAATATATAACCTGCTACAGATCCAAATAAAACTTGCTACAGAACAATATAAAACCTGCTACAGATCAAATAAAACTTGCTACAGAACAATATGAAACCTGCTACAGAACAATATGAAACCCACTACAGAACAATATATAACCTGCTACAGATCAAAATAAAACTTCCTACAGAACAATATAAAAACCTGTTACAGATCAAAATGAAACTTGCAACAGATAAAAATAAAACTTGCAACAGAACAATATATAACCTGCTACAGATCAAAATAAAACTTGCTACAGAACAATATAAAACCTGCTACAGATCAAAATAAAACTTGCTACAGAACAATATAAAACCTGCTACATAACAATATAAAACCTGCTACAGAACAAAATAAAACCTGCTACAGAACAATACATAAACTGCTACAGATCAAAATAAAACCTGCTACAGAACAATACATAAACTGCTACAGATCAAAATAAAACCTGCTACAGACAGTGCTGTGATGTGAAGCAACGATCTTTCACAGTTTATTAAAGGGGAAAAAAACTATCTTTAAAGTCATGTTATTAGAGATCTAATATATATGAGTTGGATAATGTTAATGTTATTTTTGGTATATTTTCTAATACTTAATTACTGTTTGCAAAACATGTGTTATTATTCTGTGTTCTTTGGTATATTATTTAATTATGTAAAAAACTGTTGATTGTAGTTGTACCATTAGTATAAAACATAGGGTTAAGTTTCGAAAGTCAAAAGAAAAAAAGAACATCCAGGTAAGTGCTTTATTTATTGTTTTTTCATGTGTGTTCTATATTTATCATTACAAAAGTAACTAAAATGTAAAAATTAGAAACTAATTATGTTACAAAAGGTCAGATTACATAAATTTAAGAAAAGTAATAACAATAAATAAAAGTTTTTCATGAGATATGCTCACATGTAGCCCATGCACTACGTAATTTGATAGAGTAACATGAGCTACTCGTTCACCCAGTGTTTTGTGGTAGAATTATTAGTTAGACATGGTTTAAAAAGCAATAAAATAATAAAATGAATTATAAATAGAAAAAAGTATTTTTAATCTTCACAAGAAAATCACTTTGCACTCAACATCATGTAGCTACAGACAAAGTTTTAGTAAAAAATACTTGATTAAAAATTCTTATCTTTTGTCTAAAAAAAAAAAAAGACTTAAAGTTCCCGAAAGCTTGCCAAACATTGTGAAGATGTATTAAGTACTTTCAGAGTCATAGTATGTATACCATGGTTACACGATGGTTACAAGGTCACGTAGAACACACGAGCCTGTTGGGATAGGGTTAATCCTTCCTGTTAAATCTCTAAGAATATCAAATTTCACTGAAACTGTTTCTTCACAAGTTGTGAAATAAAGACATATTAATGTGTGATTAACCACATCTAAAAAAATTACACACTTACTTTCTCAGATTTCCTTCAACGACCCACTTGTCTCGTCGTAAATTATTTACGGTCTCTATGTTATACTCAATTTGTCTGAAAGTAAAAATCAAATGTTCTCTTGATTCAATACAGCATACAACAGTGGGTGAAACTACTAATTACAGTACAAAAAATGGTTTTGTTTTTCAATCAGCAAGATTCAGTCTCAGGTTAACAAACATAAAACAATAACAATCTGCACTCATTACAAATCTTGTGAACTCACCTTAGAACAGCTCGGCTACATAACAGCTCATTGCACAAAAAAGCAATAATTTCAGACTTATGTGTTGGATTTAAGGACAAAAATGGCTTTTCTGTTACCCACTTGCACATCTGAAGAAGAAAAAAATTTTTTTAATTTGACATTCAATTTGAAATCAATAAAATATTTTGCTAAACGTTCAACTTACTTAAGTTCTTATTCTCTCCAATAAACCTTCATTTCTTTATAAACTGGTAATCTCAATATTGATTATTTTAACATCAAGTTTAATGTGCATAAAACATAAATAAAGCTACAAAAATACCAAAAACTGTTCTGACGAACCTACTTGTTTAAAAAATTATCAACATTTCATATATACCTTAGTAATGATTAAATCAAGCTGTTTATAAACAAATAAAGTAGTAATTCACAATAAGCTAGCAATTTTCAATACAATTTGTCCACAACAGGCAAGTTTCCAATCTGTTTTGTATGTTAGAGCTTCTCATTGTGTTACGTATGCATTAATTTGTAAGCTATTAACTGGTTAATTAAATTGTTTTTACTTTACTGATCACATCAACTTAAAACCCATTGTCAACTTGTTACTTTGACGGGGTGCATCATTAACTACGCTGTGATAGTACTTGTTTAAAAAATTATCAACATTTCATATATACCTCAGTAATGATTAAATCAAGCTGTTTATAAACAAATATAGTACATTAAGCTAGCAATTTTAAATACATAATTGGCAAGTTTCCAATCTGTTTTGTATGTTAGAGCTTCTCATTGTGTTATGTATGTATTAATTTGTAAGCTATTAACTGGTTAATTAAATTGTTTTTACTTTACTGTTCACATCAACTTAAAACCCATTGTCAACTTGTTACTTTGACGGGGTGCATCATTAACTACGCTGTGATAGTAATTACTAAACATAATAATTTTAATCATAAACTAAGTTCTGTAAAGTTTATTCAGAAGATAAGTAAAATCTCTGTTTATTCACGCCTCACGTTCTACTTGTAATATAAACTGTGGTCAGAAATTGTTAGCACTCAATGTAACATACAACAATGGACTATTATTAACTTCAAAACACAACATTTTACTAAATATATTGTCAATAGTAATGGAACATCCATGTTCCAGAGCAAATGACTAAAAAAAATTTATATGCTGAAACTTCGTTTAGCTTTTCCTTTATTACAACTTTTCTGCCTTTCTTCAAAGGAGTACAAAGAAGTCAAGCTATTTCTATGTTTCTTCAGAGATGTATAAATAAGTCTAACACTTTTTTTTTTGGTCCCAACTTTTTCATTTCTTTAGAGGTGTACGTAGAAGTGTAGCTTTTTAACTTGTTCCCATTTTTAAACATTTTATCTGGAGTACAAACAAGTGTAGTTTTTTAACTTGTTCTCATTTTTAAACATTTTATCCGGAGTAGAAACAAGTGTAGCTTTTTAACTTGTTCCCATTTTTAAACATTTTACCTGGAGTAGAAACAAGTGTAGCTTTTTAACTTGTTCCCATTTTTAAACATTTTATCTGGAGTAGAAACAAGTGTAGCTTTTTAACTTGTTCCCATTTTTAAACATTTTATCTGGAGTAGAAACAAGTGTAGCTTTTTAACTTGTTCCCATTTTTGAACATTTTATCTGGAGTAGAAACAAGTGTAGCTTTTTAACTTGTTCCCATTATTTTAAATAAAGTATTGACAACCTTATTGCTCTTGTGTTAGCTATTCAAGGGTTTCTCTTGATGTCCTCTATTTGTTTACAATCCTCACATTTTGATGAGTTTCTTATCATATAAGTCCCAAACTCATAGGATTAGTTTTAACACAATTATGCTGAAATTTGGATTATTATACCTGTCTGTTCACTGCAAAAATTATTAAAAAACAATTAATTTCTACCTCTACTTTCAATGTTTTTCTATTTACTTTACTCTTCCAACTAATTTTACATTCCGTTCCTGCTAGGCATCATTTTCTAATATGGTGAAAGCCACAGAACAAATATTTATTAAACTATACCTGCAGTAGAAAGGTTATTCTCTTAATAAAGTTTATCAATATTTACAATTAATACTAACTTCATACAGGTTCAACCAGCACTTCTTCTGCTAAGTTCTCTGCTCTAACCTTTAAACAGAGTTAATGTTAGTACCTATAACCGAAGAGTAAAGTCAAAACACTTACTTAGCAATACGATACAAGTGTAAAAATTTCAAACAAACTTGGGCTATACCTTGCTTGTGCCATCCAGAGCATTAAAAAAGAGACGTAAAACCTCAGACACGTTGCTGTTGGTTACATCGACATCTCGTACATTCTGATTAAGAACAGAGACAGCCTATAAAATAAAATAATCTGGTTACAGGAGATGATGAAATAAAGCAATTATATGTCAATAGTTCCAGAGGTCCAGTCAATATTCAGTGGTGTATCTTGTATGTTATACAGTAGAGATAGTCAACATTCAATACTGTATAACATACAAGATACACCAGAGATACAGTCAATATTCAATACTGTATAACATACAAAATACACCAGATACAGTCAATATTCAATACTGTATAACATACAAAATACACCAGATACAGTCAATATTCAATACTGTATAACATACAAAATACACAAGACATACAGTCAATATTCAATACTGTATAATACACAAAATACACCAGACACACAGTCAATTTTGTATGTTATACAGTATTGAAGATACACCAGAGATACAGTCAACATTCAATACTGTATAACATACAAGATACACCAGAGATACAGTCAATATTCAATACTGTATAACATACAAAATACACCAGACATACAGTCAATATACAAAATACACCAAAGATACAGTCAATATTCAATACTGTATAATATACAAAATACACCAGACATACAGTCAATATACAAAATACACCAGAGATACAGTCAATATTCAATACTGTATAACATACAAAATACACCATACAAATTCCACAACCGTTGTTAACGTTATGATATTTTTATATAATCATACACACATATGTAGACTGTACAACACTGCAGAAGTACTGATATTTATCAAAAATAACATGATTATACAAATTACAGTTATAGCTTTTATTAAGTTATACAAAGTGCTAAACTTTCACACACAAAAAACGACTTCTATCTAAAGTGTTACCTCTGGCCGATTTGGCACACCAGGGTCATCGATTACACAAACTAGTAAATGCTGGACAACAGAAAGCAATTCTTGTTCGGTCTTATCATCAAAATTCAGCAACCCCAGCTGGAGCATACTTAAAGTTGGCAGCTTATCCAAATCTAAAATTCAGAAAAATGTATCTTGATAACAATGTCTGCCTAGTTTATTATCTTTACCTGAACTCGGTTAGACAGGGAGGTTTATTATAACTATTTGTAAATAAACAAATGGACAAAATCAAACCAAATTATAAATATTTTCACAAGTCTGTATCAATTCCAAGGTAGAAATCTGAAGGATAACACTCATGGTTTGTATTGTCCTACTGTAGCTGAGGGTTTATTAGAAAGTATTAGTGTACATCTAAACACTTTTTTGTTCCTCATCAGGACCCAGTGGGATCTCACTCCATTTTCTGTTTCCCTACAGGAATCAGTGAATACCTCCCCAATATTATGTTCTTGTTTCCCTACAGGAATCAGTGAATACCTCCCCAATATTATGTTCTTGTTTCCCTACAGGAATCAGTGAATACCTCCCCAATATTATGTTCTTGTTTCCCTACAGGAATCAGTGAATACCTCCCCAATATTATGTTCTTGTTTCCCTACAGGAATCAGTGAATACTCCC
>NW_013677977.1:0-10595 GCF_000517525.1 Limulus polyphemus | reverse complement strand
TAAAAACTGTAGAACGTATAGATACATACCAGGGATATCTAGATAAAATATATCCTAAATTTAAAGTAATAACTGTAGAACGTATAGATACATAGTAGGGATATCTAGATAAAATATATCCTAAACTTAAAGTAAAAACTGTAGAACGTATAGATAGATACATAGTAGGGATATTTAGATAAAATATATATATCCTAAACTTAAAGTAAAAACTATAGAACGTATAGATAGATACATAGTAGGGATATCTAGATAAAATATATCCTAAACTTAAAGTAATAACTATAGAACGTATAGATAGATACATACATTTTTAAACATAATTATTGACTGTAAAATCTAGTTGTTACTTAAGTCGTTCTGGGTTATTATTGATATAAACTGAACAGAAGCTTAGTAATCCAGAGAAAAGATATAATAACTCTTTCTCTGTTAAAACATCTTGTTTCTTCTGAAATAAAGTGAATTTCATAGGTTTTAAAAATTTCTAATTACGGTGTGTCAATAAATAATGGTTTAATAACGTCAGGCTAGACGTGTCAATAGTGCTCTGCTTGCACAGTGAAGAGAGAGGGGTAACATTCTCTTTCAAGAACAGTAAGATATTCAGATTCAGGAAGAGTTTGTTGTACGTTTCTGTTTGTGCACGAGAAGTCTGTAGTTTTGAATATCAGGAAAAGCCCACAGTACGAGAAGAAGTTTGTAGCTTTGAATATCAGGAAAAGCCCACAGTACGAGAAGAAGTCTGTAGCTTTGAATATCAGGAAAAGCCCACTGCACGAGAAGAAGTCTGTAGTTTTGAATATCAGGAAAAGCTCACTGCACGAGAAGAAGTCTGTAGTTTTGAATATGAGGAAAAGCCCACTGCTCGAGAAGAAGTCTGTAGCTTTGAATACCAGGAAAAGCCCACTGCACGAGATGAAGTCTGTAGTTTTGAATATCAGGAAAAGCCCACTGCACGAGATGAAGTCTGTAGTTTTGAATATCAGGAAAAGCCCACTGCACGAGAAGAAGTCTGTAGTTTTGAATATCAGGAAAAGCCCACTGCACGAGATGAAGTCTGTAGTTTTGAATATCAGGAAAAGCCCATTGCACGAGAAGTCTGTAGTTTTGAATATCAGGACTAATTTTCATTTAAAAATTGTATTAAACTTCACTTTATTGGAACAGCTGGATATTTTTTAAAGGATCCAACTGTGAGAGATAAAATAAGTACGAAATCAAGAATGTATTCATATCTTTCATGCTGCGTTTCATAATACATACACGCATGGTTTTAAAAGAACTCAACCAGGAATTACCAGTGAGGGTTCATAACTTTTTACACACATTTTTTAAACATAGTTATGCACCAAATATTTGTGGGTCCACGACTGTTAATGACAGGAGTCCCTGATAGGAAAGGAGTCAACTTATTTGTGTTAGGATTACGGCCTAAAATATCGATAAAAACGAGAATATACCTAATTGATGAATTAATGTATTCTAATACTTAAATCTTTTGTATTATTGTTTTGTGTATTCTTGGTTAAGCTGGTGTATTAGGTTATTTATATCAATCAATAGGAAGCTTGTTTGATCAGAAGTTAACGATATAACATTCCTCGATAACCTATGAACTGGTAGTGAACGATATGTATATATAAACCAGTCCGTAACACCTGGTTTAGTGCGTGTTTTTCTTTTATCTGTATGTAGAGTGAACGTTATTAATGTTGAAGGAGTGAAATCTTAACACGCACCGTATAAAACTCGTTCTGTGGAGGGGTGTTAATGTAGTAACAGAAACATTCTGTGGGAGGGTGTTAATGTGGTAACAGAAACATTCTTTGGTAGGGTGTTAATGTGGTAACAGAAACATTCTGAGGGAAGGTGTTAATGTGGTAACAGAAACATTGTGTGGTAGGGTGTTAATGTGGTAACAGAGACATTGTGTGGTAGGGTGTTAATGTGGTAACATAGACATTCTGTGGAGGGTGTTAATGTAGTAACAGAAACATTCTTTGGTAGGGTGATAATGTGGTAAAAGAAACATTCTGAGGGATGGTGTTAATGTAGTAACATAGACATTCTGTGGAGGGGTGTTAATGTAGTAACAAAGACATTCTGTGGCAGGGTGTTAATATGGTAACAGAAACATTGTGTGGTAGGGTGTTAATGTGGTAAGAGAAACATTCTGTGGTAGGGTGTTAATGTGATAACAGAAACATTCTGTGGAAGGTGTTAATTAGTAATAGAGACATTCTGTGGTAGGGTGTTAATGTAGTAACAGAGACATTCTGTGGAGGGGTGTTAATGTAGTAACAAAGACATTCTGTGGCAGGGTGTTAATATGGTAACAGAAACTTTCTGTGAGAGGGTGTTAATGCAGTAATATAGTTATTCTGTGGAAGGGTGTTAATGTAGTAACAGAGGCATTCTTTGGGAGGGTGTTAATGTGGTAACAGAAACATTGTGTGGTAGGGTGTTAATGTGATAACATAGACATTCTGTGGAGGGGTGTTAATGTAGTAACAAAGACATTCTGTGGCAGGGTGTTAATGTGATAACATAGACATTCTGTGGAGGGGTGTTAATGTAGTAACAGAGGCATTCTTTGGGAGGGTGTTAATGTGGTAACAGAAACATTCTGTGAGAGGGTGTTAATGCAGTAATATAGTTATTCTGTGGAAGGGTGTTAATGTAGTAACAGAGGCATTCTTTGGGAGGGTGTTAATGTGCTAACAGAAACATTGTGTGGTAGGGTGTTAATGTGGTAACATAGACATTCTGTGGAGGGGTGTTAATGTAGTAACAGAGACATTCTGTGGAGGGGTGTTAATGTGGTAACAGAGACATTCTGTGGAGGGGTGTTAATGTGGTAACAGAGACATTCTGTGGGAGGGTGTTAATGTGGTAATAGAAACAGAGAGATATGATGTTGGCAGTTACAGTTTGGCATCAAACCACGATCAAACTATGTTTTCTTTGATTTCATCACTTAGTTTGTGGTGGTCACGATATTTTATTATATAATAGACCCAGATAAGTGCGCTACTGTAACAACAGGCGAATGGATGCTCAAATTGACGTCATACCAAGTACTTAACTTATCTGCCAGATGTTGCCTCTACATATTGCAGGCGATGTGATTTTGGCGAAATCTTTAAGACGATCTGATTTTTTTTACTTACAGCATGGCTTTCCTTTACTGCCTTGAGTTTTCTTTTGATTACGGTCAAGATGGCAATATTTTTAGGGGACTTGTGATTGATGTGTTGTTATCTTTAGCATAATATATCTAATCTGTTTTTGATTACCTTCTTATAATGACATAATATGAGCAGCAGATCTCGTAAAATAGCCTAATGTTTTCTTTTAACACTACTCGTCATTTAAAGAAGCCATTTTGAATAGTATGTAATTCTATGCTTTTACGTAGACATTATTAATACCTTAAGAACCGCCGACCGTAAATGCATGTATCATCCCCCAGTGACTTAGGGGTATTATAACTCTAAAAATATGGGTTCGATAAACTTGGAGAGCATAGCATGGAAAGCCCATTATGTAGTCATCCGAAATATTTGAAATAAAGTCCAGAATAGGACGAGACCTTATATGTGAGGGTATTTTTTATCTAAGACTATCCTTGTAGACTATCTTAGGTATTACTTCAGTCTTTATATCGAATACTAAGATATGTTTGAAAATAACTTAAAATAATAACAACTCGTTACATGTCAGGCATTTTTACTATAATATAAAAATAACAACATTTAGCTACACGTCAGGCATTTTTACTGTAATATAAAAATAATAACATTTAGCTACACGTCAGGCATTTTTACTATAACATAAAGTAACAATAACTCGTTACACGTCAGGCATTTTTACTATAATATTAAATAATAACATTTAGCTACACGTCAGGCATTTTTACTATAATATAAAATAATGACATTTAGCTATACGTCAGGCATTTCTACTATAACACAAAATAATAACAACTTGCTACACGTCAGGCATTTTTACTATAACATAAAGTAATAATAACTCGTTACATGTCAGGCATTTTTACTATAATATAAAATAATAACATTTAGCTACACGTCAGGCATTTTTACTATAATATAAAATAATAACAACTCGTTACATGTCAGGCATTTTTACTATAATATAAAATAATAACATTTAGCTACACGTCAGGCATTTTTATTATAGTATAAGATAATGAGAACTTGCTACTCGTCAGGCATTTCTACTATAACATAAAATAATAACAACTCATTACATGTCAGGTATTTTTACTATAACATAAAATAATAGCAACTCGTTACATGTCAGGTATTTTTACAATAATATAAAATAATAACATTTCGCGAGATGTCAGGCATTTGTACTATAATATAAACTACCAAAAGAAGTGATGAAATTATGATGCTGACCCACGATTGTGTGTGAAATGCATATTTTAAGTTAGAGAATAAATTATTTAGACAGGTTAAAGGTTTAGCTATGGGGTCACTCTTGTTTTCTGTGCTATGTGAGTTGTTTATATTTAAATTTGAAGTGTATACAATAAATACTTCTAAGGTTAAGCCTTTTGTGTAGTTAAGGTATGTAGATGGCACCTTTTTGATGTGGCAATGACACATTAATGTAATTTGAAGGACATTTAAATTATTTTAGTCCTACTATTCGGTTTATCCTGGAGATGTAAAAAGAGGATCAGTTAAATCAGTCTCTCAACGTCTGTTTATATAAAACCGTTTTCTGGGGCTGTTACACCACACAACAGATTCTGTCACTCACGGACACAAATATTATTCACCTTTTCGACGTTTGTATTTAGAGATTTAAAAATCTGCGCTCACGATTGTGATTTAAGATAAGAGTTAATTTTTTTTTGAAAACATGTAGCTGGAGATAGATAATATAGTCCAAAAAAATGTCATCGTGTACGAAGTTAAAGGATAAAGTTGATATCATGAGGGTTTGTCTGCCATATGTCCAAGGTTTCTCAACAAGAAAAGGCAACATAATAAAATGATATAGAATGTTGTGTAACATTATCTTCGCGTTGTAAATTAAATACTTTTCTCTCGAGTATAAGAAAAAATAAAGTAGATGAAGTTGATAAATATGGAATTTATAAAAGTTCTCGTGTCTGTGGTCGAGCATATCTTGGCCAAACGTGCAAAAACATGATATTCAGGAAATAGGAACATCAAGGTGCGATAGACAAATTTAAAGTGAATGAATCTTATGTCATAAACTGGAATAATGTTAAACTGATGAACCAGGTTGAGTTTAAGTGGACATTAAATATTACAGATGTTATAAACTGGAATAATGTTAAACTGATGAACCAGGTTGAGTTTAAGTGGAAATTAAATATTAAAGATGTCATAAACTGGAATAATGTTAAACTGATGAACCAGGTTGAGTTTAAGTGGAAATTAAATATTACAGATGTCATAAACTGGAATAATGTTAAACTGATGAACCAGGTTGAGTTTAAGTGGAAATTAAATATTACAGATGTCATAAACTGGAATAACGTTAAACTGATGAACCAGGTTGAGTTTAAGTGGAAATTAAATATTACAGATGTCATAAACTGGAATAATGTTAAACTGATGAACCAGGTTGAGTTTAAGTGGAAATTAAATATTACAGATATCATGAACTGGAATAATGTTAAACTGATGAACCAGGTTGAGTTTAAGTGGAAATTAAATATTACAGATATCATAAACTGGAATAACGTTAAACTGATGAATCAGGTTGAGTTTAAGTGGAAATTAAATATTACAGATATCATGAACTGGAATAATGGTAAACTGATGAACCAGGTTGAGTTTAAGTGGAAATTAAATATTACAGATATCATGAACTGGAATAATGGTAAACTGATGAACAGGGTTGAGTTTAAGTGGAAATTAAATATTACAGATGTCATAAACTGGAATAACGTTACACTGATGAACCAGGTTGAGTTTAAGTGAAAATTAAATATTACAGATGTCATAAACTGGAATAATGTTAAACTGATGAACCAGGTTGACTTTCAGTGGAAATTAAATATTACAGTTGTCAGAAACTGGAATAATGTTAAACTGATGAACCAGGTTGAGTTTAAGTGGACATTAAATATTACAGATGTCATAAACTGGAATAATTTTAAACTGATGAACCAGGTTGAGTTTAAGTGGACATTAAATATTACAGATGTCATAAACTGGAATAATAAATGAGGTTTTAAAAGTTCTTGCAAAGGAATGAAAAAACTTCCCGTTTGTTTCATTAATGTTTACAATTTAATCTCGTACATAATGGTAACTATAGTTCTTAAAGAACGTTGAAATACTTTCACAATCAATAAGATTTATTATAAAACAGGCCACATCCCTAAAAAGAGCGGGTGATACATCTCCAATTTACACAATTTTGTATTACATCTTCAGCGCCATTTTCATTTTGAACACAATCAAAGAGCTTACAAAACAGATTCCCAGTATTACGAAACCTGGACCACCATTTTTATTACAAATAATATTTTGTTTTCCTCAGTTTCTACTAATTCTGTAATATTTAATTTCCACTTAAACTCAACCCGGTTCATCAGTTTAACATTATTCCAGTTTATGATATCTGTAATATTTAATTTCCACTTAAACTTAACCTGGTTCATCAGTTTAACAATTACACCAATTAATGCACGTTTCAGGGTAATTACACCAATTAATGTACGTTTCAGGGTAATTATACCAATTAATGTACGTTTCAGGATAATTACACCAATTAATGCACGTTTCAGGGTAATTACACCAATTAATGTACGTTTCAGGATAATTACACCAATTAATGTACGTTTCAGGGTAATTACACCAATTAATATACATTGCAGGATAATTACACCATTTTCTAACTAAAACGAATGTATAGTCACTTTTCACCAAACCTGATCCTGAAACATACATTAATTGGTGTAATTATCCTGAAACGTACATTAATTGGTGTAATTACCCTGAAACGTGCATTAATTGGTGTAATTATCCTGCAACGTACATTAATTGGTGTAATTACCCTGAAACGTACATTAATTGGTATAATTACCCTGAAACGTACATTAATTGGTGTAATTACCTTGAAACGTGCATTAATTGGTGTAATTATCCTGCAACGTACATTAATTGGTGTAATTACCCTGAAACGTGCATTAATTGGTGTAATTATCCTGAAACGTACATTAATTGGTGTAATTATCCTGCAACGTACATTAATTAGTGTAATTATCCTGAAACGTACATTAATTGGTATAATCACCCTGAAACGTACATTAATTGAATTGGTTTCAACTGTTTTTGTAATATTTTCCTTAATAACAGCCATATAACACCAACAATACAGTACCAATTGTATGGTAAACACCATCATTATTTTGATTTAGGTGTTCTAAACATAAAAAAATAATATATACGAACGTAAAATAAAATAATATGTCTTGATTAAAACAACAACAACCAAATCCTAATCTATACAAACATAAAAACGTTCGATTGCATCTATTTAAAGTATTTTTCGTTTGGACTAGTTAACAAGTGATTCTATATTTAGGCTTCACTCATACACGGGTCTTTGATTTCATATAATTGATCGTTAGCTTTGTTTTCGTTACCAAAGTTATCATTTCTTCACGTATTGTTACAATATAATATTGTTAGAAATATTTCCTTTACATATTATTGTTTGTTATAATTGTTTGATCACCTTTGATACTCGCGTGCTTTTCATCAGTTTAAACTTATGTTTTCAGTTTTACCTTTGGAGAAAAGAAATCTGTATTATAATAATAAAACAAATGGTTCGGTGTATGATATCTAATAATTTTATTATTCACACATCTATATTGATTTAGGTTATTATATGGTGACTTAAAAACACTATAAATTTATTTCTGTTCTAATCATTTCACGTAAGTCACGTGATTAAGCTTGATAAATTTGTTAAATTGTAGTAAAATAACAAAATATACTTTAGCATCATTTAAAAGATTCTTACAAACCCAAATAGTTCATTCGTTGTATGTTCAAGCAAACACAAAAGATATAAAACCTGACCAAACAAACGACTTTTTCAAGGAACTATGACAAGATTAACAAAAATAAAGAACAACCCAGGAAAGCGTTTTCCTAGCGAAGCATGATAACAATAATTATGTTTGACATAAGACAACTTTATTAGGTTTTTTGTATTTTTGAAAATAAGGGACCGAATAAAGAGTTCGGTGTTTTGAAATACAATAAGCCCAGTACTATTGTATTATGACAATTATAATTGATTTAAAGAAACCTATAATTTAGCCGAAGTATTTGTTCACGACACACGTCAAGATTATTCGAGAATCACCCCTGTGGCTAGGCCTTGTTAGGTTTAATAATCATCCAGTGGTGAAGTCTTCATCTTATATTTAATAAAGTCTTATGAATTGGTTCTTCAGGGATATTCAAAAGAAATTTGTTTTCGACAAATGGTTCAATATGGACGACTCGTAATAAGAGAATTTCTTTTTTTTAAGAAAGGTATTTGAGCATCAAATCCTCCCCTCTCTACAACAGACGTACACTCGGAGATTAAATAAATATGACAATTTCTCTGGAATTTAAAACATTGCTGTTAAGGAAAAACCGTCTACAGATGTGGTGACTAAACGTGACTCCTAAAATTTAAGGCCTAGATTTTACATACAATAAGGTAGTCAATGACAGGAAGAGCACCTGAATTAAGACAAATTTTTCAACTGACTGTTTTAAAATCATCTTTAGGTAAGATTGTCGATACATAAACACTAAACTTGTTCTATGAAAAAACAAAACAACAACCATAAAAATGTTTGTTCGTGTTGTAGAATTTTCGTGCAAAGCTGCATAACTGCTACGTCTAATTTTGAAATGACAGACAAAAGGGAAGGAAGTTAGTCAACAGGACCCACCGCCAACTCTTAGGATACTGTCCGAACACTAGGATTTAGCCGTTACTTATATAACATACCCATAGCCCAAAGTACAGAACGAGGTTTTGCGGCGGAAACGAGACGCGAACTGGGGAATTCGAGGATTCACAGTCCGGGAGCGTGAGCCACTAAGCCTAACATCTATCTGAAGAGACGTGTGATGTGGCTACGTTAAACGTGTCGGGTGGGGATAATATCAAAATATCTTCCCCAATTAAACTCTGACGTCGTGTAGTACTTGTGTAATTTATGGGTTATCAATAAAACACTAAAACTAGGCCTATCTTTTTACTTTTATAATATTATCTCGAACAGATACACCCACAAGCTTTATTTATTACTCACTAATTTTAAGCGTGAACTGATATGAGAATATTAATTTTTCGAAGAATCTCCTTTTTCTTAAAGAAACATATAAACTGTTGTGAGAATTGTTGTTATTACAAACCCACACACAGGGTTTTCTGTGCTCTACCCACCACGGGTATCGAAACCCGGTTTCTAGCGTTGTAAGTCCGCAGACATACCGCTGTGCCACTGGGGGGCAAACTGTTGTGAGAATTGTTGTTATTACAAACCCCCACACAGGGCTATCTGTGCTCTGCCCACCACGGGTATCGAAACCCGGTTTCTAGTGGTACAAACTCGTAGACCTACTGTTGTGCAACTGGGAAGCAGTGGGAATTGAATAACACTAAATTTGTAACGAACATAAAGTGTACATTGCCAATAGATGTTAAGAAGTATTCTGAAAAAAAAACAGCAACAAAAACAAAACAAGGATTATAAAAAAGGCTTCCTCCCGGGGGGGGGGATGATCTTGTATAAATCAAATCCTTCAATGTCAAATTACAAGAAGGTTTTATTTAACTCTGGTAACAAGCACAGAGTTTTATTGATTTATCTAAAACTGTCTTCCGTTATTCAGAGTATTGAAGTGAAATACCTCTTTGTCACGCCTCCGATTTTATTTGGTCAATAACTAGCTAGATTGGAATTTCAGCTGTCTTCTGAAATATCTCATTGAATGATTTATAAAATAATATACCAGCGGGAAAAGAAAAAAAAAAACTTAATTTTTAAGACAAGCATGCCAAATGTTCTATGAAGAACTTATTTTTACTTATTTGTTTTATTCACTGCTAAGTTGTCAGGAAATTCAAACTTCAGTGCTGTAAAAATATATCGATGTTGACCGAGTTCTTTCGACTGTATTGGCGCCTAGCATGGCCTGGTGGTTAGGGATTGAATCCTCGTCTCCGAACGTGCTTGTCAGCTTAAGGGGTGTTATAACGTGAAGATCAATTTTACTATTCGTTTATAAAAGAGTAGCCCGAGAGTTGGCAGTGGGTGGTGTTGACTAGCTCCCTTCCCTCTGGTCTATCACAGCTAAATTAGGTACGGCTAGCGCAGATAGCTCTCGTGTAGCTTTGCACGAAATTCAAACCGTATTAAATCTCCTTATCAAATATTAGGTAGCCATTATTTGAAGAGATCAAGATAGAAGAACACAATGTTAATAATATTTATAAGAGCTATAATAACAGCTAAGAGTGAATCTTTTGATTCAAAGTAACGAGCTACGAATCTAGACTTA
>NW_013677976.1:9463-13389 GCF_000517525.1 Limulus polyphemus | reverse complement strand
ACTGTCGAAGTTATCATCATTTTAAAAAAGTGTGAATGATTTTTGAAGAAAAAAAAAAGTACTAATCTGCAAAATATTTGTTTTGTGTGTCATTTTAGAAAATATCTTCGACAAGTGTTAAGTTCAATAACTTCGTTTAGTAATTATAACATCTTATACGTGTGATTGATACATATTTTTTATTTGAACGTTAACTATTCATATATTGTCAGAGAATCTAAGGCAAAGCTTATGCACTGTTATATGTAGTTAATTGTATAATACCAAATGATATTACTTCGAAAAATCAAACAAACTACGAATAAAGATAGTATATGCCATTTTTCTTAATTCCATTTTTCTCTTTTTAATTTCTCACGTTTTTCTAACTAGTCCAATTACAACGTATTCTATAACTATAACAACAATTCTATAACAAGAAACCCTGAAAAATAATTATATATGGGTTTAGTAATCCTAACTATATAAAATTTAGAAGTTTTGTATTAATAAATTGTTTAACAACAGCAATAACCAATTACAGTGCTAGCAAAAAACAAACAAACAATCAGGCTTTGCTAAGTAACTAACTGTATATCCTCAATTTAATATGAACAGCAATTAATTTATGGTACAATGTGTAAAATCATTAATGGTTTATTTTTTGTAATTCCAAACCTTTACATTAATGCGTGTGTGGATCGTCACCTTGCTTTTTATGGCTGAGATTCTAACGTTAAGTGTAATTTTTGTAACTATTTTACACACACATAATTATCTGTATGTATCGTAATTACATAATAATAAAGTTGTGTATTCTCATATTAAGCATATTAATAATAAGTCATTTTTCAACTTCCAGGCTCCTAACTAGTGCGTTGCCTAGCAATGAAAGGTGCTGTAGTCTTGTAGGACTAAAAGCTATTTTGTCTTCTGTTTCCATGTCAGACCTTCTTTTCCAAAAATATAGGGAAGAAGTGAAACAGCTAGTATAAGATCTCATTGTGAATAACTGAAACTTAGAGGTTCGTCTTATAAACAGGGTTACTGTTCCCAATACAAGTTGATAAACCCAATACTGCTCCTACTGTACTGCCAAATACAGGTTGATATACATACTGCTGCTACTACAATACTTCCAAATACAGGTTGATAAACTCACTATTGCTGCTACTGTACTTTCAAATATAGGTTGATAAACCCATTACTACTACTACTGTACTGCCAAATACAGGTTGATAAATTCACTATTGCTGCTACTGTATACACAATACAGGTTAATAAATCCATTACTGTTACTACTGTACTTCCAAATCCAGGTTAATAAATCCATTACTGTTACTACAGTACTTCCAAAACAGGTTGATAAACCAACTATTGCTGCTACTGTACTGCCAAATACAGGTTAATAAATCCATTACTGCTACGACAGTACTTCCAAATACAGGTTGATAAACGGACTACTGTTGCTACTGTACTTTCAAATATAGGTTGATAAACCCATTACTACTACTACTGTACTGCCAAATACAGGTTGATAAACGCACTACTGCTAGCTACTGTACTTTCGGCAGTACAGTAGTAGTAGTAATGGGTTTATCAACCTATATTTGGAAGCACAGTAGTAGCAATAGTTGGTTTATCAACCTGTATTTGACAGCACAGTAGTAGTAGTAGTAATGGGTTTATCAACCTATACTTCTAAGGGGTGTTGTAAAATAAATCACAATTTTTCCCCCCTAATTAATGACCACATTGGGAGGACCGTGAATATCATCACTCGTGACAAAACGTCGTTTAAACGTACTCTTGGGTGTTTGACTCTTCGAATTTAATTTTTTGCGAAAACATCTGAATCATGATGCTCACTAGAACTAAGGTTCGTGTCGCATGTGCTGCCTTCGGGATGGCTCAGAAACTAGTCGCAGACATGCTCCGAGAATTCAAGTCAGAGCTTTCGTTCAACAATGCACAGAAGAAATGTTGGAAACTTTGCCCGAATGTGAAAGACACAAACGTGAAACCTTGATTCGTGTTCTTATTGATGTGCTCATAGAGATAGCCACAAAAAGAGACATGTTTGTTGCATTGCTGAAATATTTTGCAAATCTCTTAAAACTCGTGCGTGAGAACAATTGTGGCCTAATCAAGCGATATTGATACTTGGAATTACTTTTTTAGTTGAATTAAAATCTAATTTTACTTTGTTATGCTCTCGGTGTAAAAGTGTGATTTATTTTACAACACCCCTTACAAATTTAGAGCGCGTGCATCTAGTGGATCTGCTTGTTTTCCGAGTAATCAGATTTATTTTGTGAACAATTGTAGATCTTTACAGAATATAACATCTAAGACTACTCGTAAACACGCCTGTGTGCTTATATATCATCTATACGTACAAGGCCTGACTTTCAGGTATGAGGGCCTGTGTGCTTATATATCATCTATACGCACTAGACCTCACTTTCAATGAGGGCCTGTGTGCTTATATGTAATCTATACGCACAAGGCCTTACTTTCTGATATGAGGGCCTGTAAACCTCAAGCAGGTGGAATGTGAAGAAGTTGTTCTATTAAATTGCACAAGAGATAATTTAGATTGCAATAAATCGTTGTGTAAAATTACACAAAACGTCATTAATATTGCAGTAAATCGCCAAAGAAAGTTCTTATTTCACTGAATGTCGCCTACGACTATTCATTTTCTGAATCCTGCTAAATTACAAACCTGTATTTTTAACATTATCAACCGTATAATAGCTGTCATGATAAAATGTTCCTCAAGTTACCTGCTTCAAAGTCTCACTCGATAGCTCGAAAAGTATGAAAATCACCATGTACTTTCATCAACACTGTTAATGAAACTTACATTTAAGAAATAATGTAATACAGCTAACAAAACACAAATAACTAGTTTTTTTTGGTTCATGTCCTTTCACTGATTCCTGTCTTTTGAAAAGCAATCCTTTTGACCAATCCTAATAGAAGAGTGTGTTGTTAAGCAAAGAAAATATCAAGGTCACGTGATTAACTCAATGTAACAAACTATGTAAGAGTATGATAAAAGTGAAACTAACTTGTCACTTATATATAAAACATAGGAATAAAGAAAATAACTCAAGAGTAAGGTAGAGGTATAAAACAACGAAATTGTTTGTTTGTTTGTTTGAAATTAGACACAAAGCTACACAATGGGCTATCTGTGCTCTGCCAACCACGGGTATCGAAACCCAGATTCTAGCGATGTAAGTCCGCAAACATACCGCTGTGACACTGGGGGACTAACAACGAAATACCAGTGTAAGTTTAGAGTAGCATAGTATCTGAGATAAAATACAAAACATATCTTACTGTTTATTTATAGAATTGGATAGCAGGGCGATTCAGGTAGTACCGTAAAAAAGTAATTTGTTAGAAGATAAAAACAACTAAATTAATAACAATATCAGGAAAAGATAGAACAAAAATTAATAGTCCAATGAAAATAACCTTGTTAATTGTAATAAATAGTTAAATTTACTCAACATATTAGGAGCAGTGTCTAGCACAACTTATCAGACTTTGACTTAATAACGAGAACCCACTTTTAAGAAAATAAATGTTTTGAGACGGCTTGACTGGGTAATGACGAAAAACGTCCTACAGTTATAATTCTTTTTTCATTGCCCAGTGGGGCCGTTATAAAGTGTTTTGTGTTTTCTCGCACTGTGTAGTTACAGTCTGTATTATTCTAATTATGTTATAGCAGAAGAAAGAATACGTAAACGTGTAAGCGCATGCGAAGAAAAACCACTGAAAACTTACACAAAATGCTTTGCTATATCAAAGTCATAGGAATAACACTATATTTAGTGACATGTACAGTATTGGAAATAATTATACAAATATATATATATACTATATATATTCGAATCCCCGTCCCACCAAACATGCTCGCTCTTTCAGCC
>NW_013677976.1:5414-8583 GCF_000517525.1 Limulus polyphemus | reverse complement strand
AGCTCTAACTTGAATTCTTGGAGCATGTTTGCGACTAGTTTCTGAGCCATTCCGAAGGCAGCATATGCGACACGAATCTTAGTTCTAGTGAGCACCATGATTCAAACGTTTTCGCAAAAAATTAAATTCGAAGAATCAAACACCCAAAAGTACGTTTAAATGACGTTTTGTCACGAGTGATGATATTCACGGTTCTCCCAATGTGGTAATTAATTCGGGGGAAAAAGTGTGATTTATTTTGCAACACCCCTTAGCTTAACATTATCAACCGTATAATAGCTGTCATGATAAAATGTTCCTCAAGTTACCTGCTTCAAAATCTCACTCGATAGCTCGAAAAGTATGAAAATCATCAAGCCCTTTCATCAACACTGTTAATGAAACTTACATTTAAGAAATAATGTAATACAGCTGACAAACACAAATAACTAGTTTTGTTTTTTTGTTCCTGTACTTTCACTGATTCCTGTCTTTTGAAAAGCCTGATATCGGTACACGCAAAACTAAGGTCAATACTCCCAAGCAAACGATGTGTTGACTATTCGTCTCCATGAGCAAAGAGAATAAAGATATAAGTTAATAGATCATGTAAACAAGTACACGTCACTCGACCAGGAATTTTTTGTCGAAATTACCGCGAAAGCTGACCAATCCTAATAGAAAGGTGTGTTGTTAAGCAAAGAAAATATCAAGGGCGCGTGATTAACTCAATGTAACAAACTATGGAAGAGTATGATAAAAGTGAAACTAACTTGGCACTTATATATAAAACATAGGAATAAATACAATAACTCAAGAGTAAGGTAGAAGTATAAAACAACGAAAGCCCAGTGTAAGTTTAGAGTAGCATAATATTTGAGATAAAATACAAAAACATATCTTACTGTTTATTTATAGAATTGGATGGAAGGGCGATTCAGGTAGTACCGTAAAAAAAGTAATTTGTTAGACGATAAAAACAACTAAATTAATAACAATATCAGGAAAAGATAGAAAAAAAATTAATAGTCCAATGAAAATAACCTTGTTAATTGTAATAAATAGTTAAATTTACTCAACATATTACGAGCTGTGTCTAGCACAACTTATCAGACACTGACTTGATAACGAGGAACCCACTTTTAAGAAAATAAATGTTTTGAGACGGCTTGACTAGGTAATGACGAAAAACGTCCTACAGTTGTAATTTTTTTTCATTACCCAGTCAAGCCGTCTTAAACCTTTATTATCAGACTTTGACCTATCTCCTACACACATAGTCAATTGACTGATCAGACTAAAAGTAGTAAATAAGTTAAACCATAGCAATTAGCCGAAATTTATAAACGATAATAATACACAAGAAAGATCACAGTAATAACAGAACATAAACAAAGAAACAACAACAATGATAAATATAGCAGTTAAAGTACTTAACAGAAGGCCAATCTGAGGGTCGCGGGTTCGCATCCTCGTCCCACCAAACATGCTATCAGCCGTGGGGGCGTTATAACGTGCGGTCAATCCCACTATTCGTTGGTAAAAGAGTAACCCATGAGTTGTCGGTGGGTGTTGATGAC
The DNA here is from genome assembly GCF_000517525.1 of Limulus polyphemus. Taxonomy (NCBI): domain Eukaryota; kingdom Metazoa; phylum Arthropoda; class Merostomata; order Xiphosura; family Limulidae; genus Limulus; species Limulus polyphemus. The sequence goes on along the minus strand of NW_013677976.1, from coordinate 7,024 downwards.
TAGCTGCCTTCCCTCTAGTCTTACGCTGCTAAATTAGGGACGGCTATCGCAGATAGCCCTCGTGTAGCTTTTCGCGAAATTCCAAACAAAACAAACAACAGAAAGTAATGTAACTGCACTAATGACGCAATGCCATTCTGTACAAGAAACTATTATAAAGCTTACACTAATCGTAGTGAGACAAATAACAGAAGGCAGAAGTAATACTGCTCACCTTACTAAAATTGGTTCGTTATTACATTAAAAAGCTACTTAAAAATTAACGTGTTGGTTTTGAAAAAGGTCGTAATATTCTTGAGATGTATTAATATCTTAATCAGTAACAATATTATTGTTGAATTTACCACAAAACTCAAGAAGTCTGGTGTTCAAAATGTGGTAGAAGGAACCTCGTGTTTCACAATTGAGAGCTTATGAGCTCTGTCCACTAATTTGGAGTAGTAAACATTCTAACACAACTTATTTTAAATATTTATCGTCGGATGTGGAAAATTTATAACTTTGAAATTAAAACTATCTATTTTAATAAATATATATATCACAATCTAGTTAACTTGCTTTGTTTGAAGTGAAATAACATTTTTGCTGAGTTCTGGTGATTAACTGCGCTTTGGAGTGTCAAGAAAGTAATTTAGGTATTACATTGTAAGATTTTTTATAATGGACACAATAATCTGGCATAAACTCTACTGTATTTATTTATGATACTTTCTTTATCGGTTATAGCCTGCTTTTACATCTCATTACTAGAAGGGTTTTGGTGTTGGTTAGATTAAACTCTGATACTTTACAAAAAACGGGACATGTGTGAAAATCTTGCAGACTGTCTTAAAGTACTAGAAACATCTCATAATTTGTTAAAAAATTATTGTGAACACCGTTGTTAGACGTCCTGAGGAAATACCATCGGAAATTACTCAGGATCTTAGCATGTTCCATCATTAGAGTCGAGGTATCAGGATCACACAATCTTATGAAATAGTTTGTTTTATAACACAAACAGTGTATTTATCAATGTTTTGAAACAAAAATATGTTACGTGAGAGTTTTAGAAATTGTGTTTGTTTGTTGTTAAGCGTAAAGGAGCACAATGGGCCTCTACGATCTGCCTACCGCAGGAATGTAACCCTTAATATTTCCCCATGAGTGAGTAGAGGTTGGAAAATTTGTAGAAATATCAACTTTATTTTAATATCAATTATGAAATCCAGAGAAATTGGGTTTAATAGCTTTTATTTAAGTAAATATAAATATATATATATAAAACAGGGTTAAAATAGTTGACCTAAATAAGGTTCAGGATAAAGGAATATTACTAAACATTTATAGAAAACAATGATATTTTAGTGATGTACTTTTTTATTAGGGGCTCTAAGCCTACTTTTTAGTAGAATCCAAGGAAGGTTCTGATGTCTAGACTTCTTTGTATTATTGCGAAATATAAGATAAAAAGACTTAAACAGACAGTACCAATCTTAAAGACAAAAAATCCTATGCTAACAGACACAAATATGTAGTAGTGATGCTAGAGCTAGCCTTACAATAATCACGAATGTATTTAAAATACAAATGAAAGACGGCGAATTTATGTTGGAAAAAATAAGTTGCTT
>NW_013677976.1:2471-4501 GCF_000517525.1 Limulus polyphemus | reverse complement strand
AGGTATATTTCATTTCCTATCAATTTATGTAGATTTCATCTCTTCTAGCTAACACCATTTCGTGTTTTCTCGCACTTTGTAGTTACAGTCTGTGTTATTCTAATTATGTTATAGCAGAAGAAAGAATACGTAAACGTATAAGCCCATGCGAAGAAAAACTACTGAAAACTTACACAAAATGTTTTGCTATATCAAAGTCATAGGAATAACACTATAGTTAGTGACATGTACAGTATTGGAAATAATTATACAAATTTATATATATATATTATATATATTTGAATCCCCGTCCCACCAAACATGCTCGCCGTTTCAGCCATGGGGGCGTTATAAGAGAAGGTCAATCCCACTATTCATTGGGAAAAGAGTAGTCCAAGAGTTGGCGGTGGGTGGTGATGACTAGCTGCCTTCCCTTTAGTCTTACACTGCTAAATTAGGGACGGCTAGCGCAGATAGCCCTCGTGTAGCTCTGCGCGAAATTCAAAACAAACATAGCAGCGCCACCAGTTGGCAAAAGCTTTCTCATGAATGAAATAAAGTAGATTAACGTAAACGCCTAATTTTTTTTTCAAACATTTTAATTAATGCGTGTCGTTAAACAAACACTAATATTTTGATTCTTCGTTGATGAAAATAGGCTGATGAATGTGAAACTGCCATTAAATACCTGACAGTTGAAAGAAGCTTGATGTCTTCAATAATCAGTTGAAATAACAATATGATAAACCTGTCTTTTTTGAAGAGTATCCTTCTCCTGTAACATAGTTTTGTTTTCGACTTTACCGATTACATTGAACGTGTTTAGGGATGGGGGCCACATCACATTCACTTGGATACCGAACAATGCTTGAACTGTTCTTGAACCTCCAACATCATCATCAATTCCGAACTTACGATTACAATGCTCTTTTAAACAATTTCGCAGTCTTCTGACAGTCGACCCAACCTTAGAATCCCCACAAGTTGAGCAGATCAACTGATAAATAACAATTGATTATTGAAAAAAATGGATTCGATCTTTAACCTTGAAATCGTATTAGGAGAGAAAGTACTATCAGCAGTTGGAGTTAGTAATCCGATATACTTGTAAACTAAAACTATGGCCATGAAAGTTGAGAAGACATCAATTTTAAGTCTAGAGAGTATTATCATTGATAAAGTTTAACCGTTCGGGGATATTATAGAACAGTAACATAGTTAATAATTATATTTAAGTGGTAGCTGATTGTGAGTTTGGTTTGTTTAGAATTTCGCGCAAAGCTACACGTGCATTATCTGCACTAGACATGATAGACCAGAAGGAAGGCAGTTAGTCAACACCATTCTCAGCCAATGCTTGGACTACTTTTTTACCAACGAATAGTGGGATTGACCGCACATAATAACTCTCCCACTACTAAAAGAGGATTCGAACCAGCACATTATGAGTTGAGTACCCTAACCATAACGCTATGTCATACCAAGTGATAGCTAAGCTCTAACTCTACTTTTCTATGTTGCTGATTTGTTGGTACTTAACGTGAGACAATTATATATCAAAGTTGTTTCATCGCCGAGACTTAGCCCTCAGATTTAATTGACAATATCTTAATACAAAAATTGGTTGAGATCCAATTGACTAAATTATTGTAAATCTCTTTTTTAATTCAAACAAAAATGAGACGATATTTAAGATGATTATATTCAAAGAATTGAAAGTGGCATACATTTTATCAGTTTTATTTATATATATATATATATAATGACCAAATGGCTGTCTGTCACGCTCTCTATCTTCTTAACGGTTAATCGCAGAAAATAAAAGTTATGTATCAAAACACTTATTTTCTTGATGATTTTTTGCAGTTTCTACATTTTTTATTAATATCAACATCAGTTTGATATACACTTGGAAAAAAGTTAAGCACCCCCGTGTTTTTTTCAAGTGATTCAGATTCGACGTTCTTGTGACTGATTATAAATTACCATTCAATCTAAACGTGTTTATCAAATGAAATTATGCATTATTGGGCACAAGAAAACAAGATTAT
>NW_013677976.1:0-1471 GCF_000517525.1 Limulus polyphemus | reverse complement strand
CTTGGGTAAACTTTACGTTCATAGCGGTTGTTCTAGGTGACAAATAGCAAGTAAATACTGTAATCTACAAAGGATTGTAAGATTATTTCTTCATGTCATATAATGAGTTTTCTTCAGACTGGCAGACATCAAACACAACTATGACATCTATTATTACAAACATAGACTAATCTGTCTTAACAGAAAGTGTCTCACACTTTGAATTTCGGCATGTACGTCAGAGAACAAAGAAACTTACCTTAACATAAACATTATTACCCGGAAAATGTGAGAATAAAGACATGTCTTCATACAGGTTGTTTAACAGATCACATTCCGATCCATTTGGTCTATGATTAATAGCCTCACATTGTTCTTCTTTAGCGCATGCTACAAGACAGTCATTACGATCAGTTATCTTCAGTTCAGTTAAAACTGTATTATTCGGTTTTTGATCAACTGCAATATTCTTGAATTTCCGGAATCTAAGAAAAGTAACTTTCTCAGATGAAACTAGGACAGAAATGAAAACTAATATGACAAACTTCATCACGACGCTCTTCTGTCAATGATCCACCGTATATTTAAATATGTTGATACAAGTTTTGGGTTTTAGTATAGCCAACTCTTGGGCTACTTTTTTACCAACGAATAGTGGGATTGACCGTCACATTATAACGCCCCCACGGCTGAAAGGGCGAGCATGTTTGGTGTGACGGGGATTCGAACCCGCGACCCTCAGATTGCGAGTCGAGCGCCTTAACCACCTGGCCATGCCGGGCCAGAAAGAACAAGCTCGTATTGAAAGACTGAAAGAAATGGAAATTGGACTCAACACTGATCGACCAAAGCAAATGATAACTTTTAACTTAATTGATCTGTTAAAGTACCACCGTTCAATAAAAGTGAAGAAGATAAATATTTCAAACATTTTGCGAAGGTTGCCCAAACCATGGAATGGCCCACAGAAAAATGATCGTTATTATTACAAAGTGTCTTAACTGGTAAAGCACAAGAAGCTTACTCCGCTTTCTCTTTAGAAGATTGTACGAATTATGATAAGGTTAAAGCAATTATTCTCAAAGCATACAAGGTAGTACCGGAGGCTTATCGCCAAACGTTCAGAAGTTAACGCAAACAAGATAATCAAACTTATATGGAGTTTGCCCACGAAAAGGAGGTATACTTTGATCGATGGTGTAATTCAATGCATATTGGCGATAGTTTCGACAAACTAAGACAATTATGCCTAACTGAGGAATTTAAACGTTGTGCACGTGACGACATCAAAACTTACTTAGATGAAAAGAAAGTTGAAACACTACAGGAAGCAGCCGATCTTTTAGATTACTACACTTTAACACATAAAACCACTTTTCATAAAGAAATTCCTACCATCTCAACCAAAACCTGTATCTGTTCAATCCACTAAAGTTGAGGCTTCTTAAAAAAAAAAAAAAAACAACTCCCCTAGTTCGAAATCTTCTAACAG
>NW_013677975.1:9723-12487 GCF_000517525.1 Limulus polyphemus | reverse complement strand
AGTTTAAAAAAGAGCTAAAAATACCGTTATCAAAGTGAACAGAATCTAGTGGTAGGAGGACTAAAGGACCGTTATAACATTCGACAAAATCTAGGTTAAGGACTAAAAAGACCGTTATGTAATTTAACAAAATCTTGCGGAGGAAGGACTAAAAATACCATTATCAATATCGACAAAATCTAGTCTAAAAAGGCTTAAAAAGACAGTAATGAAAGTCGACAAAATCTAGTAGAAGAAAAACTAAACCCGTTATTAAAGTCAAGAAAATCAAGTTTAAAAAAGGGCTAAAAATACCGTTATCAAAGTGAACAGAATCTAGTGGTAGGAGGACTAAAACAGCGTTATAACATTCGACAAAATCTAGGTTAAGGACTAAAAAGACCGTTATGTAATTTAACAATCTTGCGGAGGAAGGACTAAAAATACCATTATCAATATCGACAAAATCTAGTCTAAAAAGGCTTAAAAAGACAGTAATGAACGTCGACAAAATTTAGTTGAAGAAAAACTAAAAACCCGTTTTCAAAGTCAACAAAAATCTGGTGGAAATCGGACTAAAAGTACCCTTATCAGTGTCAACAAAATCTAGTGGAAGGAGGACTAAAAGACCGTTTTAACAGTCGACAAAATATAGTAGCAGAAGGACTAAAAATACCGTTATGAAATTTAACAAAATCTTGCGGAGGAAGGACTAAAAATACCGTTATGAAATTTAACAAAATCTTGCGGAGGAAGGACTAAAAGTACCGTTATCAATATCGACAAAATCTAGTTTAAGAAGGATTAAAAAGACAATTATGAAAGTTATTAAAATATAATGTAAGAAAAGCTTAAAAGACCGTTATCAAAGTCGAAAACATCTAGTCTATGAAGGCCTAAAAAGATAGTTATGAAAGTCGAGAAAATCAAGTGGAAAAAGGGCTAAAAATACCGTTATCAAAGTCGAAAAAATCTAGAAGTATTGTTTGTTTGTTTTTAATTATGCACAAAGCTACACAAGGGCTATCTGTGCTATTAGAAGTACTAAAAATACCATTATAAAAGTTATTAAAATATAGTATAAGAAAGGCTTAAAAGACCGTTATCAGAATAAAAAAAAATCTAGTCTATGACGGCCTAAAACGACAGTTATGAACGTCGACAAAATCTAGTAGAAGAAAAACTAAACCCGTTTTCAAAGTCAACAAAATCTAGTGGAAAACGGACTAAAAGGACCCTTATAAATGTCAACAAAATCTAGTTGAAGAAGGACTAAAAGACCGTTATAAATCTAGTCTAAGAAGGCTTAGAAAGACAGTAAAGAAAGTTGACAAAATCTAGTATAATGTTGCGTCAGCGAGTCACATGACCACGTGACGCAACGTTTCTAGAACTATCATGTACTTTGGCGAATGTTCAAGTTCTTACTAGAAATAGGGTACGCTGGTATATAAAAGAGGGGAATGTAATGTGTGGATAGTGAGTGAGTAATTGAACTGCAGTCACACGGTATTGTTGAAGTTAACGTTCGTTCGTTATAGTATTTGTTTTAGCGCGAGTATTGAGATTAAGTGTATCGCAGAGTTATATTCGGAAAGAATAAACCAGTTTTATTAAGTAAAGACTTGTGTCGTTAAAGTTTCGTCGGAACGAAGTTACGGAAAATCAATTAACGAAACGGAGACGTAACAATAAGAAAAACTAAAAACCCGTTATGGAAGTCAAGAAAATCAAGTAGAAAAAGGGATAAAAATACCGTTATGAAAGTCGAAAAAATCTAGTTTAAGAAGGATTAAAAAGACCATTATAAAAGTTATTAAATATAGTATAAAAAAGGCTCAAATGACCGTTATCAAAGTCGAAAAAATTTAGTCTATGAAGGCCTAAAAAGACAGTTAGGAACGTCGACAAAATCTAGTAGAAGAAAAACTTAAAACTCGTTTTCAAAATCTAGTGGAAAACTGATTAAATGGACTCTTATCAAAGTCAACAGAATCTAGTGGATGGAGGCTAAAAGACCGTTATAACAATCGACAAAATATAGTGGAAGAAGGACTAAAAAGACCGTTATTAAATTTAAAAAAATCTTGCGGAGGAAGGACTAAAAATACCGTTATCAATATCGACATAATCTAGTTTAAGAAGGATTAAAAAGACAATTATAAAAGTTATTAAAATATAGTATAAGAAAGGCTTAAATGACCGTTATCAAAGTCGAAAACATCTAGTCTATGAAAGCTAAAAAAACAGTTATGAAACTCGACAAAATGTATTGGAAGAAAAACGAAAAATCCGTTTTCAAAATCTAGTGGAAAACTGATTAAATGGACTCTTATCAAAGTCAACAGAATCTAGTGGATGGAGGCTAAAAGACCGTTATAACAATCGACAAAATATAGTGGAAGAAGGACTAAAAAGACCGTCATTAAAATTAACAATCTTGCGCAGGAAGGACTAAAAATATCATTATCAAAGTCAAAAATCTAGTTTAAAAAGGATTATAAAAGAAAATTATTAAAATTTTAAAATATAGTGTAAGAAAGGCCCAAATGACCGTTATCAAAGTCGAAAACATGTAGTTTAAGAAGGCTTAAAAAGACAGTTATGAAAGTCGACAAAATCTATTACAAGAAAAAACAAAATACCCGTTTTCAAAATCAACCAAATCTGGTGGAAAACGGACAAAAAAGGACACTTATAAATGTCAACAAAATCTAGTAGAAGGAGGACTAAAAGAACATTATAACAGTCGACAAAATATAGTTGAAGAAGGACTAAAAAGACC
>NW_013677975.1:6010-8723 GCF_000517525.1 Limulus polyphemus | reverse complement strand
TTGTGTCTTCTTATTGACAGTACACAGTATCGTTAAACCTCGTGTCTTCTTATTGACAGTACACAGTATCGTTAAATCTTGTGTCTTCTTATTGACAGTACACAGTATTGTTAAATTTTGTTAAATCTTGTGTCTTCTTATTGACAGTACACAGTATCGTTAAATCTTGTGTCTTCTTATTGACAGTACACAGTATTGTTAAATCTTGTGTCTTCTTATTGACAGTACACAGTATTGTTAAATCTTGTGTCTTCTTTTTCACAGTACACAATATCGTTAAATCTTGTGTCTTCTTATTGACAGTACACAGTATTGTTAAATCTTGTGTCTTCTTATTGACAGTACACAGTATCGTTAAATCTTGTGTCTTCTTATTGACAGTACACAGTATTGTTAAATCTTGTTTCTTATTGACAGTACACAGTATTGTTAAATCTTGTGTATTCTTATTGACAGTACATAGAATAGTTAAGTCTTGTGTCTTCTTATTGACAGTACACAGTATTGTTAAATCTTGTGTGTTCTTATTGATGGTACACAGTATTGTTAAATCTTGTGTCTTCTTATTGACAGTACAAAGTATTGTTAAATCTTATGTCTTCTTATTGACAGTAAACGATACTGTGCACACAAGATTTAACAATACTGTGTACTGTTAATAAAGAGGACACGAGATTTTACTGTCAATAAGAACACAGTATTGTTAAATCTTGTGTGTTAATACTGTGTACTGTCAATAAGGTTAAATCTTGTGTCTCTTATTGACAGTATTTAACAATACTGTGTACTGTGAATAACAAGCCACAATATTTAACGATACTGTGTACTGTTTATAAGACGAGACAAGATTTAACGATACTGTGTACTGTTTATAAGACGAGACAAGATTTAACGATACTGTGTACTATCAAAAAGAAGAGACAAGAATTAACGATACTGTGTACTATCAAAAATTAGAAACAAGATTTAACAATACTGTGTATAGTCAATAAGAAGACACAAGATTTAACAATACTGTGTACCGTGAATAACAAGCCACAATATTTAACGATACTGTGTACTGTTTATAAGAGAGACAAGATTGAAACATACTGTGTACTATCATTAAGAAGACACAAGATTTAACAATATGTACTGCCAATAAGAAGACACAAGATTGAAAAATGTGAACTCTCAATTAGAAGACACAAGATTTAACGATACTGTGCACTGTAAATAAGAAGACACAAGATTTAACGATACTGTGTACTGTAAATAAGAAGACAAAAGATTTAACGATACTGTGTACTGTCAATAAGAAGACACAAGATTTAACAATATGTACTGTCAATAAGAAGACACAAAATTTAACAATACTGTGTACTGTCAATAAGAAGACAATATATTTAACAATACTGTGTACTGTCAATAAGAAGACACAAGATCTAACAATACTGTTTACTGTCAATAAGAAGACACAAGATCTAACAATACTGTTTACTGTCAATAACAAGCCATAAGATTTAACGATACTGTGTCTTGTGTCTTTTTATTGACAGTACACAGTATCGTTAAATCGTGTGGCTTGTCAGTGATAGTACACAGTATGGTTAAATCGTGTGGCTTGTCAGTAATAGTACACAGTATGGTTAAATCTTATGGTTTCTTATTGACAGTACACAGTATGGTTAAATCGTGTGGCTTGTCAGTGATAGTACACAGTATCGTTAAATCTTATGGCTTGTTATTGACAGTACACAGTATCGTTAAATCTTGTCTTCTTATTGACAGTACACAGTACTGTTAAATATTGTGTCTTCTTATTGATAGTACAAAGTATCGTTAAATATTGTGTCTTCTTATTGATAGTACAAAGTACTGTTAAATCTTGTGTCTTCTTATTCACAGTACAAAGTACTGTTAAATCTTGTGTCTTCTTTTCGATTTAACGATACTGTGTACTGTCAATAAGAAGACACGAGATTTAACAATACTGTGTACTGTGAATAAGAAGACACAAAATTTAACAATACTGTGTACTGTCAAAACGAAGACACAATATTTAACAGTACTTTGTACTGTGAATAAGAAGACACAATATTTAACAGTACTTTGTACTGTGAATAAGAAGACACAATATTTAACAGTACTTTGTACTGTGAATAAGAAGACACAATATTTAACAGTACTTTGTACTGTGAATAAGAAGACACAAGATTTAACAGTACTTTGTACTGTGAATAAGAAGACACAAGATTTAACAGTACTTTGTACTGTGAATAAGAAGACACAAGATTTAACAGTACTTTGTACTGTCTGTCAATAACAAGCCACAATACACATTATTGTTAAATCTTGTGTCTTCTTATTGACAGTACACAGTATCATTAAATCTTGTGACTTCTTATTGAGAGTACACAGTATTGTTAAATCTTGTGTCTTCTTATTGACTAGACACAGTATTGTTAAATCTTGTGTCTTCTTATTGACAGTACACAAAATTGATAAATCCTGTATCTTCTTATTGACAGGACACACTATTGTTAAATCTTGTGTCTTCTTATTGACAGTACACAGTGTTGATAAATCCTGTATCTTCTTATTGACAGGACACAGTATTTTTAAATCTTGTGTCTTCTTATTGAAAGTACACAGTGTTGATAAATCCTGTATCTTCTTATTGAAAGGACACAGTATTTTTAAATCTTGTGTCTTCTTATTGAAAGTACACAGT
>NW_013677975.1:4784-5129 GCF_000517525.1 Limulus polyphemus | reverse complement strand
GACACAAGATTTAACAATACTATGTACTATCAAAAAGAAGACACAAGATTTAACAATACTGTGTACTGTCAATAAGAAGACACAAGATTTAACAATACTATGTACTATCAAAAAGAAGACACAAGATTTAACAATACTGTATACTGTCAATAAGAAGACACAAGATTTAACGATACTGTGTACTGTCAATAAAAAGACACACGTTTTAACAATGTTCTTATTGACAGTACACAGGACACAAGATTTAACAAACTGTGTACTGTCAATAAGAAGACACAAGATTTAACGATACTGTGTACTAATCAATAAGAAGACACAAGATTTAACAATACTATGTACTATCAA
>NW_013677975.1:0-4774 GCF_000517525.1 Limulus polyphemus | reverse complement strand
TCAATAAGAAGACACAATATTTAACAATACTGTGTACTGTGAATAAGAAGACACAATATTTAACAATACTTTGTACTGTCAATAAGAAGACACAATATTTAACAATACTGTGTACAGTCTATAAGAAGACACAATATTTAACAATACTTTGTACTGTGAATAAGAAGACACGAGATTTAACAATACTGTGTACTGTCAATAAGAAAACACAAGATTTAACAATACTCTGTACTGTCAATAAAAAGACACAAGATTTAACAATACTGTGTACTGTCAATAAGAAGACACAATATTTAACAATACTGTGTACTGTCAATAAGAGGACACAATATTTAACAATACTGTGTACTGTCAATAAGAAGACACAAGATTTAACAATACTGTTTACTGTCAATAACAAGCCATAAGATTTAACGATACTGTGTACTATCACTGACAAGCCACACGATTTAACGTCACTGTGTACTGTCAATAACAAGCCATTAGATTTAACGATACTTTGTACTGTCAATAACAAGCCATAAGATTTAACGATACTTTATACTATCACTGACAAGCCATACGATGTAACGATACTGTGTACTGTCAATAAGAAGGCACAAGTTTAACAATACTGTGTACTGTGAATATCAAGCCACAATATTTAACGATACTGTGTACTGTTTATAAGAAGAGACAAGATTTAACGATACTGTGTTCTATCAAAAAGAAGACACAAGATTTAACAATACTGCGTATTGCCAATAAGATGACACAAGATTTAATAATACTGCGTATTGCCAATAAGATGACACAAGATTTAACAATACTGTGTACAGTGAATCAGAAGACACAAGATTTACCAATACTGTGTACTGTCAATAACAAGCCACAAGATTTAAAAATACTGTGTACTATCACTGACAAGACACACTATTAAACGATACTGTGTACTGTCATTAAGTAGACACAAGATTTAACAATACTGTGTACTGTCAATGAGAAGACAGAATATTTAACAATACTGTGTACTATCATTAAGAAGACACAAGATTTAACAATATGTACTATCATTAAGAAGACACAAGATTTAACAATATGTACTATCAATAAGAAGACACAATATTTAAAAATAATGTGTACTCTCAATAAGAAGCCACAAGATTTAACGATACTGTGTTCTGTCAATAATAAGACACAATATTTAACGGTGATGTGTACTATCACTGACAAGCCACACGATTTAACGATACTGTGTACTGTCAATAAGAAGACACGAGATTTAACAATACTGTGTACTGTGAATAAGAAGATACAAGATTTTAACAATACTGTGTACTGTCAAAACGAAGACACAATATTTAACAATACTGTGTACTGTCAATAAGAAGACACAATATTTAACAATACTGTGTACTGTCAATAAGAAGACAAAATATTTAACAATACTGTGTATTGTCAATAAAAGACACAAGATTTAACAATACTGTGTACTGTCAATAAGAAGACACAAGATTTAACAATATGTGTACTGTCAATAAGAAGACACAAGATTTAACAATATGTGTACTGTCAATAAGAAGACACAAGATTTAACAATATGTGTACTGTCAAACACATATTGTTAAATCTTGTGTCTTCTTAAATGTCAATAAGAAGACACAAGATTTAACAATATGTGTACTGTCAACAAGAAGACACAAGATTTAACAATATGTGTACTGTCAATAAGAAGACACAATATCTAACAATACTGTGTACTGTCAATAACAAGCCATAAGATTTAACGATACTGTGTACTATCACTGAAAAGCCACACGATTTAACGATACTGTGTACTGTCAATAAGAAAACACAAGATTTAACAATACTGTGTAATGTCAAAAACAAGCCACAAGATTTAATGATATTGTTTGCTATCACTGACAAGCCACACGATTTAACGATACTGTGTACTGTCAAAAAGAAGACACAAGATTTAAAAATACTGTGTACAGTGAATAACAAGCCACAATATTTAACGATACTTTGTAATATCATTAAGAAGACACAAGATTTAATAATATGTACTGTCAATAAGAAGACACAGGATTTAATAATATGTACTGTCAATAAGAAGACACAGGATATAAAAAAAATGTGTACTTTCAATAAGAAGACACAAGATTTAACGATACTGTGTACTGTCAATAAGAAGACACAAGATTTAACGATACTGTGTACTGTCAATAAGAAGACACAAGATTTAACAATACTGTGTACTGTCAATAAGAAGACACAAGATTTAACAATACTTTGTACTGTGAATAAGAAGACACAATATGTAACAATACTTTGTACTGTGAATAAGAAGACACAATATGTAACAATACTTTGTACTGTGAATAAGAAGACACAATATGTAACAATACTTTGTACTGTGAATAAGAAGACAAAAGATTTATCAATACTGTGTACTGTCAATAAGAAGACACAATATTTAACAATACTGTGTAATGTCAATAAGAAAGACATAAGATTTAACAATACTGTGTACTGTCAATAACAAGCCACACGATTTAACGATACTGTGTACTATCAAAAACAAGCCACACGATTTAACGATACTGTGTACTTTTTATAAGAGACAAGATTTAACGATACTGTGTACTATCAAAAAGAAGACACAAGATTTAACAATACTGTGTATAGTCAATAAGATGACACAAGATTTAACAATACTGTGTATAGTCAATAAGAAGACACAAGATTTAACAATACTGTGTACTGTCAATAAAAAGACACAAGATTTAACGATACTGTGTACTGTTTATAAGAAGAGACAAGATCTAACGATACTGTGTACTATCAAAAATTAGACACAAGATTTAACAATACTGTGTACTATCAAAAATTAGACACAAGATTTAACAATACTGTGTATAGTCAATAAGAAGACACAAGATTTAACAATACTGTGTACTGTCAATAAGAAGACACAAGATTTAACAATACTGTGTACTGTCAATAAGAAGACACAAGATTTAACAATACTGTGTACTGTCAATAAGAAGACACAAGATTAAACGATACTGTGGTCTGTCAATAATAAGACACAATATTTAACGATAATGTGTACTATCATTGACAAGCCACAAGATTTAACAATACTGTGTACTGTGAATAAGAAGACACAAGATTTAACAATACTGTGTACTGTGAATAAGAAGACACAAGATTTAACAATACTGTGTACTGTCAATAAGAAGTCACAAGATTTAACAATACTGTTTACTGTCAATAACAAGCCATTAGATCGAACGATACTGTGTACTCTCACTGACAAGCCACACGATTTAACGATACTGTGTACTGTCAATAAGAAGACACAAGATTGAACAATACTGTGTAATGTTATAAACAAGCCATAAGATTTAACGATACTGTGTACTATCACTGACTAGCCACACGATTTAACGATACTGTGTACTGTAAAAAAGAAAACTCAAGATTTAATGATATTGTGTGCTATAACTGACAAGCCACACGATTTAACGATACTGTGTACTGTTTATAAGAAGAGACAAGATCTAACGATACTGTGTACTATCATTAAGAAAACACATGATTTAACGATACTGTGTACTATCATAAAGAAAACACAAGATTTAACAATATGTACTGTCAATAAGAAGACACAATATGTAACAATACTTTGTACTGTGAATAAGAAGACACAAGATTTATCAATACTGTGTACTGTGAATAAGTAGACACAAGATTTATCAATACTGTGTACTGTGAATAAGTAGACACAAGATTTATCAATACTGTGTACTGTCAATAAGAAGACACAATATGTAACAATACTTTGTACTGTGAATAAGAAGACACAAGATTTATCAATACTGTGTACTGTGAATAAGAAGACACAAGATTTATCAATACTGTGTACTGTCAATAAGAAGACAAAATTTTTAACAATACTGTGTATTGTCAAAAAGAAGACAAAATATTTAACAATACTGTGTACTGTCAATAAGAAGACAAAATATTTAACAATACTGTGTACTGTCAATAAGAAGACAAAATATTTAACAATACTGTGTACTGTCAATAAGAAGACAAGAGATTTAACGATAATGTGTATTATCAATAAAAAGACACAAAAATTAAAGATACTGTGCACTGTCAATAAGAAGACACAAAATTTAAGAATAATATGTACTGTCAATAAGAAGACACAAGATTTAACAATACTGTATACCCTCAATAAGAAAACAAAATATTCAATAATACTTTGTACTGTCAATAAGAAGACCCAATATTTAACAATACTGTGTACTGTCATTAAGAAGACACAAGATTTAACAATACTGTGTACTATCAATAAGAAGACACAAGATTAAACGATACTATGTACTTTCAATAAGAAGACACACGATTTAGCAATACTGTGTACTGTCAATAAGAAGTCACAAGATTTAACAATACTGTTTACTGTCAATAACAAGCCATTAGATCGAACGATACTGTGTACTCTCACTGACAAGCCACACGATTTAACGATACTGTGTACTGTCAATAAGAAGACACAAGATTGAACAATACTGTGTACTGTTATGAACAAGCCATAAGATTTAACGATACTGTGTACTATCACTGACTAGCCACACGATTTAACGATACTGTGTACTGTAAAAAAGAAACTCAAGATTTAATGATATTGTGTGCTATAACTGACAAGCCACACGATTTAACGATACTGTGTACTGTGAATAACAAGCCGAATATTTAACGATACTGTGTACTGTTT
>NW_013677974.1:7297-11410 GCF_000517525.1 Limulus polyphemus | reverse complement strand
GTTTCGACAAGGTTTTGTCATCATCAGGTACAGCAAATGTACAACGTTTCTACAAGGTTTTGTAATGAAGAAAAACTTTAATATAAGCTTAACATAACAGCGATTGTACAACGTTTCAACAAGGTTTTGTCATCATCAGGTACAACAAATGTACAACGTTTCGACAAGGTTTTGTCATCATCAGGTACAACAAATGTACAACGTTTCGACAAAGTTTTGTCATCATCTTCCCATAATTTTATATGCTTGTTTCATGTAGATAAAAGGGCCAAAAAGTATATTTAAATTAAACTTTAAGCTCATGGTGTTTTAAATATAAAACTGATAATAAATATTTTAAAACGAAAGCTTTCATTGAAAAATATAATTACGCAAACAGAAAGTGCTGACAGCAGGTAAAACCCGCTAACCCTATGGCAGAATTGGGAAATTATGCAACAACTAAAACCAAACTAAGTAGTATTTAGTGTTGTTTGTTTCAGAGCAAAGAAACGTTGGGCTATCTGCTGTGTCCACCCCAGAGAATCGTAACCCGGAGTTTTACATAGTAAATCCGTAAACTTACCACTGTCCCACCAGGTGACGTATTTAGTGTTTTTAACAAATGCTTTATATAAGGTTGCAGCGATACAACAGCTATTGCCTGTTGTTGTTGTTCTTTGGTTTTTTTTTGGGGGGGGATCTTTTTCTATTCTTCAAAAACACAATATAATGTTAAAAAATAACAACAACAAAATGAACGAAAGTTTCAATACTACACGACATTGTTCCTCCCTTCTTACCAGTTTAAAAACTTCCAGGTAAACGCTTTTAGTAAAACTGGCGAATTCTTAAATAATATAGATTTGTCCTTTTAAAGTTTCTTCTTAATATGATTATACCTGAAAGTAATAATGCTATTGCAGGGAAGTGCATGGCGAAATGGAATAAAATAGGATAGTTCCTTCAAGATATAATGTATAGCTAGCAAAATTCATCAATCAGATTGCATACGAAAGCATTTCAGGTGCATTTTGTCAGTCATAGATTCAGCCAAGCAGGAAACAGTATCTGGGAAATGAATTATGACATGCACAATAATACTTTAAAATCAACAATGGTATAATTAAGAGGATTGTTTTAAGACATCTGCGCTAAAGCGTGTTTTCAAACACAAATATTAGGCCTAATTACTTCGCTAGATAGTTTAATGCTCATTGTTTGTAGAGTATGCTCTCTGAAGCAACTTCTGACCAAACTGATGTGTCTGGTTTTCTTTACAACAGAAAAGTGAATGACTTGATATGGTTATACAAATGAAATAGTTTCAACATTACATTCTTTAGTGATTCGTATGAGAACTCAGTTATTCTTTCATGTTCATTATAAGAAATGATTAAATTTTTGAGAATTTTCAACTGAGGTTTATTTACATAATATAAATATAAAAATATCCATGTATATGTGTTAATGGGCCACTGTAGTTTATAAAAAAGTAGACTTGTGACTTAGGTGATTTTTAAGTGTATTCACCTGTGACTTAGGTGATTTTTAAGTGTAATCACCTGTGACTTAGGTGATTTTTAAGTGTATTCACCTGTGACTTAGGTGATTTTTTGAGTGTATTCACCTGTGACTTAAGTTATTCTTAAGTGTATTTAGCTGAGTAGTTAAGGGGCTTGTTACACGGCACCCCGACAAAGGGCGAAACAAATGTATAGACCACAGGGAGATGGAGTAGATACGATGACATGAGCAGGAACGTTGACGTCATAGTGGTACCTGAGGGCGTGGCTATCTTAGAGAGGGGTGATATCATAGTTCAATACAAGAAAACATGCTACTATAGGCGGACTGTGATATTAAAGTTTATAGATGGATGTTGTTACTATGGGCAGATAGTGTTAACAAGGTTCTATAAGTGGACATTGTTACCAAAGTTCTGTAAGTGGACGGTGTTACTAATGTTTTACACAGAGAGTCTGTTACTATAGATGGATGGTGTTACTAAAATTTGTAGGAGGATGCTGATATTTTAGTTCTATATGTGGATGCTGTTGCAAAAGGTGGATGTTGTTACTAAGGTTTCTATAGTAGTTACAAGGTAGATTATGTATGTTTTACAAAGGCAGATGATGCTACTAGGCAGATTATGTTACTACAGTTCTATAGGCAGATTTTGTTACTAGGTGTTGTGGTTGTGTATACGTTTTACAAAGGAGGACAGTGTTCCATAGGACTGCATACAGATTTAACCTTTTGCTTATATTTTTTCTAACAAAGGTCAAATGCTCTCAAAGTTTATGGATAGAACATGAAATGAATGGTAAGTGTTACTATTTTAAATTGTAGTAAAGTTAAACAGAAAGTCATTCATTTATTATATTCAGTTGTAGAAACATAAGCATCCTTTTTAGGGCATTAAAAATATGTAAAGTAAATTATTGGTTATAACATCTACCTCTTTGAAATAATGGAATAGAAACTGATATATGTTATAATAATTGTCTCATTGACTTGTAAAAGTAAAATAGCAGATGTCCTACAGAACATTGTCTGCCTAAAGTAACACTATCCTAAGTAATGATAACATATTTGGTCCATAGAAACACAGTAAAAAAAGTATTTAAGTGAAATGACATATTTTGTCAAGAACAATAAAAATTATAGTTAAATGGATAAAGACAAACTAATGAAAGTGCGTGGCACTTAAATAAGCATTCTTTTCAGGAGATTAATTGTCGAAAGTGTGCTTAAATATAGAAATTAAAACTCTAATCAGTATGTTATAACAAAATCAGCTGTCTTGTTCTATATTTATAAAAACGTTAGATGTTATAATATCCTTTCCAAGAGTGTGTTAAAAGTGTTAGTAACATTATCATCTTATAGAAATATCAAGTATATGAAAAATAAGATGAGACATGTTGAAACCTCCATGCTGTCCTACAGAAGTATATAAACACTTTTGTAAAATGTAGGCAATCAAATGTAAGTTGAAATCTGTATACAGTCCTGTTAAATACTATTTGCCTTTGTAAAACATACGTAAATAAAAAATATAAGCATAAGGTTAAGTCTGTACTATGGAACATTGTTCACTTTTGTAAAACATATACACAAACACTATAATTAGTAACAACATCTGCCTATAGAATCGTAGTAACACAATCTACCTTGTAGCATCATCCACCTTTGTAAAACACACACAATAAATACATAAACATAAGATGAAATCTATATGCAATCATATGGCTAACATTACGAAGAATTAAATTGTGGTGGATTGCTACAAGATTTTCAAATACCTATAGAATAATAGGTTTCTTTTTGGTGAGTGTAAAACACGTAAATACACCAGTTTGAAACCTTAGTAATATAATCCATCTAATAGAGTAACATAACAATAAGAGTTCTTTAAAAAGATCCAACTAATGTTATCCTTTATAGATGAAGGGTAATCCTTTAAAAGATCCAACTAATGTTATCCTTTATAGATGAAGGGTAATCCTTTACAAGATCCAACTAATGTTATCCTTTATAGATGAAGGGTAATCCTTTGAAAGATTCTACTAGTTTTATGCTTAAAAGATGAAGGATAATCGTTTGAAAGATTCCTCTTGTGTCAACATTTATTAAATGTAATGCTTTAAAGGATTCAAGGTGGGATTTCTTATTCAATGTTTTTCCAGATAACTAACACTTTTATAATAGTCGTATTTGTGAAAATAATTCTATCATTACCCTTCATCTATAAAGGATAACATTAGTTGGATCTTTCAAAGGATTACCCTTCATCTATAAAGGATAACATTAGTTGGATCTTTTAAAGGATTACCCTTCATCTATAAAGGATAACATTAGTTGGATCTTTTAAAGGATTACCCTTCATCTATAAAGGATAACATTAGTTGGATCTTTCAAAGGATTACCCTTGTTACGTATTAGAAGTTCGAATAGTCCGAAACCGAGTTAAATGATAATTTAAAGTTAGTAGTTAAATTAAAGCCGATATACAATCAGTTTATGATATTTGCAAACAATATTGAAACACACCATTTTCGTTTTTAACAGAAATACCGTTTAATATACACATACCAATACAATTTATAATAACAATTATTACAAATGTTT
>NW_013677974.1:0-6484 GCF_000517525.1 Limulus polyphemus | reverse complement strand
TATAGCAACTTGATCACTGAGCTTTGCAACTCTCTGCCACTTTCAGACTGTTTGTCGTCAAATGAATAATGCGCATGCACAGTGTTTCTTGGGGAAACATTCTAACTAATATGCTTATGCAGCAGGTTCTCGGTCAGAAAGCGTAACGGTCGTACATACAAACCAGCAGAATAATAGTATAGATTCCTGGTCAGATATCTTAAGTTTTCCGATTGATAAGCATTATAAAAATCACAGTTATAGCTTTCGAAGTTTATAGCACATTGATTATAGCGAACTACTAATAGACACACATCTCTTGGTGCGTCGCGTTGGTTATATTTATAGCCGTGAGAAGGTTTTCTAGAAATTCAATCTTACGTAACAATACTGATTATAGCGTTTATGTACACACATATACTTTTGATTCTTACTCTCGAGAATCTTCTACAACGTTGGAGAATAGGCGGGAGTTTCGCAAAACATATCTAACACTACAAGCTATGCATGTTCTTAAATATAAACTTAATCTAATCAACGTTCATTTTAAAATAAATGCATAACAACAAATTCGTTACACCCTTCAAATGGAATCTTTTAAAGGATTACCCTTCATCTGTAAAGATCAACATTAATGAAGCTTTAATCTCTTGTTACAAGTTTTTATTACATAGTTGAATATAAGTATAATCTGTTACACCTTCGAAAAATTTGATTTATGTTTGATTTATGTATGTTATTCTCTACACTGTAGCGTTACTAAGGCTATAGCCTTTTCACTTTCACAGTTTGGAATTTTTACTACGTGAAGAAAATCAGTTAATCAGTTTCAAGTTTCAGATAAGTAATAAAATATTAAAAAGATCCGTATATTCGTTTTTATCGTATATGTAAACATAAACCCCACACTAGGAGATTTTGTTTTTTTTTATCTATAAACGTCTCGGTGATAATGTTAAGGTCATAGAAGCACATAATATAAATTAAATATAAATTAAACATTTCACAGGTAAGTATTTATATTTTACCTGGGCATGTTTTTATTTCTCTGTTTGTTTGGAAAACATTATTGTTGTTTGTTTAATATGATTAATCCATTAATTCAATATTTCATACTCTTGGCTTAGAGTTTGAGACCTCTGTGTATTATCCATCTGATACATTTTCTGCAGTTATTAAAGTACTTTGTATTTTCTATGACGAAACGAAAAGCCATATATGGTCGAAAAACCAGGTTCGAATGTTTGTAAAATATCAGAATGAGTAAACTATTTTATAGTTAACTTATTACATTGTTTTCTTTTGTATATAGTATCTAAATTAAACATAACTATCACTAATTCTATAAATTTGAATCTAGGCTAGAAGCTTTGTGATTGACTTATGACGTAAGAAAGTTTAAAGCATTATGTTGAATTATTTTCCATTTCTCTAATAATGTTGTAACTGTTTAGTTAAGTTAGCAGTGTATTACTGTATTACCTCATTTGTAGCTGATACTTTTGTTATATATATAACTAGTAGTTTGCAATGTAAATAATTCAAATATTATTAAAAAAGCATTGCGACCATTGTGCTGCAATGTTTGACTAAACCAGCAGCTAGCTAGACGACTGTAGTTTTTAAATGCTTATATAACTTCTACTTTCTTAGCAGTTTATGTTTATAGCCTATGTGCGACTGTAGTTCAGAAAAAAGTAAACAGTTGTAACTGATAAAGTGTTTTTTTTTCTACTTAAAGAAATAAATTCAATCTTGTGCCTGAACAATCGGCCCATCTAGCTTATCGATTTCACGTTTGCAAAGCCACCTAAATCTGGGTTATTAGGATATTCTAAAGAAAAGCTTAAGGGAACAAAGTTTGGAAGAGTTTGTGAAATGATACTGAAAAACAAACAAATCGACACAAACATAAGGTTAAGTTTAGATCTGGTAGTGCATCAGAAAAGTACCATTACGTTTTTAAACATTTTAGAAATGTTCGCAACTTGACTTAAATCAAACAAAAGATTGAGAGAGACTGGTAAAACAATTATATATAGCACAGGGTTGGATAGGGGAAGGTGGGAAATGACGAACACATTAGTTCTGAGTGAGATTTTCACCAATTAAAGTGCATGTCATGAAAAATCTGAAGGTTTTAAAATAAGATCTGTTTTATTATTTCTAGTTAAAATAAGGAATATATATGCTGATATTTTCTAAATATTGAAAAAATGCATTTCTCATGGATTGATAAAATAAACCCCCAAGATTTGGTAAAATGACCTCCATGTAACTCATAGCAATGGTAATTTAAAATAAATATTCATTTAGCAACTCTATTTAAATCACTTCAATTATTATTTAAATATTTTTACAAAGATCGGGAAGATCATGCGCAAGTTGCGCTTCTCTAGAACAATAGCGCCAAATAACGTGAAGAGACATGACGAGATTTCAAAATAACGTGAAGAGACACGACGAGATTTCAAAATTACTTTCATATTACGAATCCAACCTATGTTGATAATTTTAGAACACCAGATACTTCTTCAGGAGTTTTCCACTAAAACACAAACCATTTATTTCCACTATTATAATGTCTGCTATACACCAAAATAAACACTACAGAAATTAAATAATGTGTTTCTTCTACTTGGATACCTGTGGTATAGAGTCAGTAATGAAAGATCTGTAGAAATTATTGTCATTCATATTATGATGTAATGATATACAAACTACTGATCAGTAAAACTGAAGTAATTTTTAACAAAGAGAAAAAAACCCATTAATATTGAACAATAGTCTCATGTCATGGTGAGAGACAAATTTGTATATATATTGTTCTAGAGTGTAGAAGTATTGTTGGAAGGAAAATAATTTCCAAATTGATTAACATAGAAACATTGTTTGGTTGTTTAATCCACGCAAAGCTACATCAGAACTTTTGGCAATAAAGTTAGAAAAAAGGACCTTTACTCTCCAGATAATAATAATAATAAAACGTTTTATTTCAGCCAATGTTTCACCATTGCAGCTTCATCAGGGCTAGTAGTATAATAACTTGAGGGCTATGTGCGCTAATTTTGAAGTGATAGAGTAGTAGGAAGGCAGCTAGTCAACACCATCCGCTACCAATTTTTGGGCTACTCTTTACCAACTGAAAGTGTTATTGGCCATCACGTTATAACGTCCCCACTGCTGGAAGGGCGAGCATGTTCGGTAAAGAAAACAACACAGAAATAAGTTCTAAAAAATTTTGCTAGTTATGAATTGAAAAATCTTTTGGGTTCTCCTTTAAGTTTTGGATCTGTGTAGTGTACAAATTGTGAGAGGATTTTCTAGATTATGAGCCTTGCTATTACACAAAACCTACATTTTATATCTCTGATTGTATAGGTTGTGAGCATGAAAAATCCAAAACAAAATCTGGAGACTGATGCACTGAGCATAAAATAATTGTTTAAAGTCTTCATATAAAGTTCGCATTCTTTCTTTTCTTTTAGATATCCGTGTTATTTTTAGTTTATTTATACAATAAATAGCGAACTAAGATTAAAATGCCTAGTTCATGCAATGTTATTTTAATTTGTAAAAATATATTAGGTTTAGAGAGTAATTGCAACGTTACCATATTTTTGCAATTTATAATGGTTCATATATTTTAGGCCCTTCTTTAAAATCTGGACTGAGCATAATCTCAAATCTGATAACTTAGGATTTGGGATTTTTAATTAAAAATTAACATATTCTAACTTGAAGCAATTAAAGCTTATATTCTGCTAAATACTGCTTAAGCCTAAAACTTGGAATTCAAATAATACCTACAATTTTAAGCATATAAAAAAAGATACGTTAATATTTAGTCCTAGTTCCAAATGTTTGGTTAATATAATTACGTGTAAAGGAGACTTTATTAATTAGATATTTGAGACCAAGCCTAAATTACACACTTTCGTCTTTCCGATATTTCTAAAACTTAGAAGATAAATCCTTGTGAGTAAAGGCTTATTGTATCCATATTAATATAATTCAGAGTTCAATGTTTGGATGTTCAGGCTTCGTAGCCCGTTATGGAAGATTAGAACAAAAATTATCTTTCAGTCTTTCAGTACTTAATTTGTAGCTGTTAGCCTAAGAATAAATGGTTTTACATCATGATTATCTTTTTAAAATTCAAACTGGCATATTCTACAATCTAAATACAGACATTCTAGACTTATGTTCCACTAAATGCTGTCTGGGCCTAAAGCTAAGAAGCAAAATTCTTATGAATATGATACTTAGTATTTAGTCTTCATTAAGTTCCGGGTGTTCTTCAGAAATACCATTGAAAAGGAATATTAGAATATAAGATAATTGTATTTATTTAATTCTTTGTTTCAAAATTACTATAACCTACAGTAGATAATTTAAATCAACACACAGAGTTTGACACAGATAATTCTTTTATATTTATGTTTAGAACCTGGAACAGGTAATTTATATTTGGTTTGGTTTAGAATTGTTTGGATTTCATTCATTTAGGTATTCACGCTTATTATTATTGTCATTACAGCTAGGCCTAAATGACAACATTAGACGAGCTATGTATATACATATTGCATATTTGTAAAACGTGAAATCAGAGGCGTAGCATAAGGGGGTTATTCGCCCCCGGGCGCAGGTTTGAAGGGGTGTAAAATTTCCTCTGGCCGATAATGCCTATTAATTAATAATTATGCCCTTCCCTAGGATATAGCGCAACTGCCCTACGTTAAGTAAATACGACACAGTGTTACGTTATTTGTGTGTATTACGCTTACAGTTTTAACTTAAAAGCCACCCACTGAAATACAGTGAGACCGAATTGACGTACAGAAGTAAATTACACTATTCCATCATTCATCTGTAGATCAAATACAAGTTCTAGAGTACAACGTACAAGTAAGTGTATGTTCAACAAAAAGAAAATAAGAGATTCATGTAACATATTGTTACGTCTCCGTTTGTTAATTAACTTTCCGTAACTTCGTTCCGACGAAACTTAAGCGACACAAGTCTTTACTTAATAAAACTGGTTTATTCTTTCCGAATATAACTTTACCGATACACTCAACTTCAACAATCGCGCTAAAACAAACGCTATATCAACGAACGTCAATAATACTTCTGACTGCAGATCAATTACACACTATCTACCCAGACATTACATTCCCCTCTTTTATATACCAGCCTACCCTATATCTAGTAAGAACTAGAACATTCGCCAAAGTACATGATAGTTCTAGAAACGTTGCGTCACAGTAGTCATGTGACTCGATGACGCAACAATATGAACACGAAGAACTCCATCATACAACTACTATTAGGGAAGATCAACATCCTGATCATGAAATGCTTAACGATGTCAAGTTTTATAAAGGGTTGTGGGATTCTTTTGGACTATATATCAGTGACTTGCTGGCGATAAAAATCAACAATAAAATGTCAGCACACGATCCACTTGTTTTCAGATAATATATATATTAAAAACAAGTCAAACGTATGTACAAAAGTTCGTTTCACTATTGGTTATCAAGGTTGTATTTAGATATAAATAATTATCTTTCTTGTCAAAAGTCCACACAGTCTAGTTCAGTTACTTTAGAACTCAACTGACAAGACAAAGTAATATTTTCTACTCTGTTTCTTACTGCACAATCTGCAATGGATTCACTTACATTACCCCGTGGGTTACCAAAGTTGTATCCATAGCTTCAAATAATTGTCTCCTTTTTGTTAAAGTCCACACAGGTGGGTTCAGTTACTTTAGAACACCCTTTGACAAGACAAATTATTCTCATTTATCACAATTATTACAATACCACTGTGAAACTCACTTTTAATATTACTCGTTACAGCTAAACTAACAACCACACAGTTTAACTTCACTTTCACAAGCTTAATGGGCCGGCATGGCCAGGTGGTTAGGGCGCTCGTCTCGCAATCTGTAGGTCGCGGGTTCGAATCCCTGTCACACCAAACATGCTCGCCCTTTCACCCGGGGGAACGTTATAATGTCACGGTCAATCCCACTATTCGTTGGTAAAAGAGTAGCCCAAGAGCTGGCGTAACAAACATCCCTCTGGTCTTACACTGCTAAATTAGGGACGTCTAGCGCAGATAGCCCTCGTGTAGCTTTGCGCGAAATCCATAACAAACAAACAAACTAACTTAATGTTTTCTGATTTAACTTCTTTAGAAATCGCCCATCATGGCTAAACTGCCAATTACTCAGTCTATATCTGTCTAATTATTTCTCACTTAACTTGCTTTCTTTTTTCCTTTCTGTATTTGGACGTATTTACATCAAGGGCCAGAAAAATATAGAAATATCTAGCCCCCTTGAAGCTTCGAGTAAGATGACGTCAACAATATTACTAAAGCCTAGTACAACAATTAAACTGCATACACAATGTACGACTCGTACAGAGATACGTAACGAAACTTGTCACAACTATCGCTTTCAAAATAATTAAATTTTAACACTCTTGTTATGAAA
>NW_013677973.1:6127-12550 GCF_000517525.1 Limulus polyphemus | reverse complement strand
TAGGTGACTCACATATGTTTAGTTCTGATCTATGTAGGTGACTCACATATTTTTAGTTCTGATCTATGTAGGTGACTCACATATGTTTTGTTCTGATCTATATAGGTGACTCACATACGTTTAGTTCTGATCTATATAGGTGACTCACATATTTTTAGTTCTGATCTATGTAGGTGACTCACATATGTTTATAGATCAGAACTAAACATATGTGAGTCATCTATATAGATCAGAACTAAACATATGTGAGTCACCTATATAGATCAGAACTAAAAATATGTGAGTCATCTATATAGATCAGAACTAAAAATATGTGAGTCACCTACATAGATCAGAACTAAACATATGTGAGTCACCTACATAGATCAGAACTTGTTTTTTTCCAACATCTCACGAGAAGTTGATGTCTAACACAATTGTTATCTAGAAGTATATCGGGGTCTGTAACTTAGAAATATACGTGTCTATTTATATAGAGACGATTAGAAAAAATTGTCAATGAAGAGAAATCGTAGCACTGCCAAAACGAACCAAGAAATAAACACGATGTTTATTTAATATTTGTTGATTAGTGATCAAAAACAAATGAACCGAACCCTAATGCCACCCTCCCGCCGTAGCTTATAACGCTAAAAATTGGAATTCGATACCCGTGGTGAACAGAGAACAGATAGATCACTGCGTAACTTTTTGCTTAACAAAAACCAAATGACACAATGAAAACTCACAAGTTATTTGTATCCAGATAGCGCAATGGCAGCTACAAAGATGTTATTGACTCATTCATGGCAGTTTTAGTTCAACTGTCACATGTACCATTACACAGTTTTCTGAGGCACATTTTTTTCTACGAATGTGTATTTCTGTGGAATCTACACATAACCATAGCGATTAGTTATTGATTCTCTACGTTAAGCTCAGCTTTTTTTTCACTTTAAAGCCAGCTGTGTATCATATGTACGTGAAACTTTCGTAGCTAAGTGATTAAAATACTTTCATAATTAATTAGCGATTATATGTGAGTGTTTGTACCTGGTTTAGTGCCTTCAAGAATCTGATATTTAATTTGGTATTTAGTGCTTACAGGAATCTCATATTTGGCCTTTGTTGATATTCGTGTCAGTCACTGGTATGATTCTACATTTGAACTTACGGCCGGAAATAACGTTAACGGAGAGGGCACTCAATTTTACAAACAATGTATTTTTGTCTTTGTAAGTAAGGTAGTTTGGAAATTTTATTTAAGTACATATGTTTAGTTCTGATCTATAGGACTGAAATTCTGCTAAACTTAATACAGGTTTTTAAAGATATAATTCTGAACTGTTTGTGCACTAATGAATTCGTTGTTTGCAGGGGCTGCTAACAACATGAATCACTCAAAACATCGAGATAAAATTACCATTAATTTTGAAATTATTTTTGCAAATTAAGCCTAGGGTTTCTTGTACGGTTCACATTGACCATTGGTGATTTCACTTCATAAGCCTAGTGTTTCTTGTATAGTTCACATTGACATTGTGGGTGATTTCACTTCATAAGCCTGGGGTTTCTTGTACAGTTCACATTGACCATGGGTGATTTCACTTCATAAGCCTAGTGTTTCTTGTATAGTTCACATTGACTATGGGTGATTTCACTTCATAAGCCTGGGGTTTCTTGTACAGTTCACATTGACCATTGGGTGATTTCACTTCATAAGCCTGGGGTTTCTTGTACAGTTCACATTGACCATGGGTGATTTCACTTCATAAGCCTGGGTTTCTTGTATAGTTCACATTGACCATGGGTGATTTCACTTCATAAGCCTGGGGTTTCTTGTACAGTTCACATTGACCATGGGTGATTTCACTTCATATTTCAGGGCATGTGTAACAATCAGAATATAAAGATATTACAAAGAGATGCAATCTGTGAACCTCTCCGAAAAGTATCAGATTTGAAGGTTACGAATCTCCAAACAGAATTACGATACTTCAGAACCGGCTGTGTTTAGTCAGATTCTATTGATCGGCTAAATTTCGATTATCTCAGGAATTAGAAAAACTAGCTGAATGTGTGAACCTTATTATATCAAAACAAAATCATATATTTCTGCTTAAGTTCTCGTTTGTTTGCCAGTAACTATGGGGATAGCGGTGTTTAAAAACTGTCTACACAGAAGTTAAACGTTTAGGAATAGTTAAAATTCTCAATAGAACACTGAATTTGAATTGTGTGTTTGGTAGCTTTTTTATATACCGATAATATTTACTTGTATTATAAATTCCTGTAAAAATACAATAATTCAATGTCTATATTAAAACCAACGAGAGTTAGTTTTGTGTCAATTTTAAACACGGTGCGAGCAGAATACATCCGCCCTTATGCTGTTATCTAACAAGCTTCGAATCTTGTTAGAAAAGAAAGGAACATTCTATAGTTCCGAGGGAAATTCTAAGAACCCACGATTAAAACAAACAGAACATGTCCACCGTACTATATCTATACATGAGGCCTTTGCCAAATCTCCCATTATCTGTAAGCTTTTTACTGCCTGTTGGAAAATGTTTCTCCTCCCTAAGCACGTATCTAGAATTGTAGAAACTTTATAATTACGCTAGTGTTCTTCACTATTTGAAACGTTTTGACCTGAATAATAAACTAGGCTAGCCACCAAGCCATTTCTACTAGATATACACATTTAGAGGAATAATTTAATAAAGATACGTTTTAAAAAGATTGGTTGTTTCTTCTAATAAAACAAGTCGATAGTACTTTCCTAAATGACGTGTAAGTAACTCTTGAACACTTACTCGCCTTTAAGGACGTATTTTATACGTACAATATACGGTTGAAAATGAACAAAGATTTCTGAGGATTATCAGTTAAAAATGAACAAAGCTTTCTGAGGATTAACAGTTAAAAATGAACAAAGATTTCTGAGGATTAACAGTTGAAATGAACAAAGATTTCTGAGGATTAACAGTTAAAAATGAACAAAGATTTCTGAGGATTAACAGTTGAAATGAACAAAGATTTCTGAAAATTAACAGTTGAAAATGAACAAAGATTTCTGAGGATTAACAGTTAAAAATGAACAAAGATTTCTGAAGATTAACAGTTGAAAATGAACAAATATTTCTGAGGATTAACAGTTGAACAAAAAAGTTGTTTTAAAAATATACATTTCTATTCAGTGGTACAACCAAAAATTTCGTTAAAATTAATGGTTTCTCCAGATGATGCTTCAAAGCAGCTTCATCATTACAGGTTTTAAGTTTCTAGTGTTCTGATATATGACTTTCAGGTCAGTTTGTGCTCAGAATATTTTTGTTAATATGTTTGTTATTTAAATTTATTTTAGATCTGGTTTCTGCATTAGCTGATCAGGAGTTTTCAATAATAACATTTCAGGTGAGTGAATATTTTTATATTGTATTCATTAAATATACGTACATAAGGCTTTTTTGTTAACTAAATATGTCATATTTATACGTTTTAAAACTAAGTATATACTTTTGGGTGAAAGACAATCTGAACATGTAAACCTGTATATTGTTACCACTAATGACGACAGAAGGAAACAAAGGTTGAAACGGTGTAAACAATGATGTACAGATTACATGATCAGAATATGTAAACCTGTATATTGTTACCACTAATGACGACAGAAAGAAACAAAGGTTGAAACGGTCTAAACAATGATGTACAGAGTACACGATCTGAATATGTAAACCCGTATATTGTTACCACTAACAACAACACAAGGAAACAAAAGTAGAAACGGTATAAACAATGATGTACAGATTACACGATCTGAATATGTAAACCTGTATATTGTTACCACTAATAACGACAGAAGGAAACAAGAGTAGAAACGGTCTAAACAATGATGTACAGATTACACGATCTGAATATGTAAACCTGTTTATTGTTACTACTAATAACGACACAAGGAAACAAAATTAGAAACGGTCTAAACAATGATGTACAGAGTACACGATCTGAATATATAAACCTGTATATGGTTACCATTAACAGCAACACAAGGAAACAAAGCTAATGTAATCTGTACATCATTGTTTACACCGTTTCCTGTACTAGGGTTCGATATCGAGAATTCTATTTGTAGTTCTCGTGCAGTATCTGTTGACGTAATCTGTACATCATTGTTTACACCGTTTCTAGCTTTGTTTCCTTGTGTCGTTATTGGTGGTAACAATATACAGGTTTACATATTCAGATCGTGTACTCTGTACATCATTGTTTACACCGTTTCAACCTTTGTTTCCTTGTGTCGTTATTAGTGGTAACAATATACAGGTTTACATATTCAGATCGTGTAATCTGTACATCATTGTTTATACCGTTTCTACTCTTGTTTCCTTCTGTCGTTATTAGTGGTAACAATATACAGGTTTACATATTCAGATCGTACACATTTATTAGTTATGGTTTGTATTTTATAAATAATTCTGTTCAAACGTTTTCTATCAGTGTCATGTATTTTGTGTATTAAATAAACATTTTAGTAGAAGTAAAAAAAAAAAAACAGCAACTAACGTATTCCTAAAACCATTAAATATAAAGTAGAAACATAGAAAATAAAACGTAGTTGCATAACAGATATGTTGACATAAATTATGTACCAGGATAACTCTGACAGTTAAAGTGACGTTAATACATAAATTATGTACCAGGATAACTCTGACAGTTAAAGTGACGTTAATACATAAATTATGTACCAGGATAACTCTGACAGTTAAAGTGACGTTAATACATAAATTATGTACCAGGATAACTCTGACAGTTAAAGTGACGTTGATACAAAAATTATGTACCAGGATAACTCTGACAGTTAAAGTGACGTTAATACATAAATTATGTACCAGGATAACTCTGACAGTTAAAGTGACGTTAACATAGAGAGGTTGAAATTATTATATACAAGGATAACTCTGACAGTTAAAGTAACGTTGATACAACAATTATGTACCAGGATAATTTATGATAGTTATCCAAGGACGAAACACTGAACTTATTGATGAAGTGAAACTTATTATATTTACAGGAAGGACAAAAGTAACTAATCATTGGTGTTCTTCTATACGTTGAGTATAGACATGTCTAGGAAATGTTCTTGACCCAAAGTTAACTATCTCATAAATTAATGAAGCTAATTCTATATAAAAAAAACTGACCAGAAGTGCGTAATGTCATAATCAGTACACAAGAAAGTTAAGATCTATAAAAAACTGACCAGAAGTACGTAATGTCATAATCAGTACACAAGAAAGTTAAGACCTATAAAAAACTGACCAGAAGTACGTAATGTCATAATCAGTACACAAGAAAGTTAAGATATATAAAAAACTGACCAGAAGTACGTAATGTCATAATCAGTACACAAGAAAGTTAAGATCTATAAAAACTGACCAGAAGTACGTAATGACATAATCAGTATACAAGAAGGTTAAGATATATAAAAACTGACCAGAAGTACGTAATGACATAATCAGTACACAAGAAAGTTAAGATATATACAAACTGACCAGAAGTACGTAATGACATAATCAGTACACAAGAAAGTTAAGATCTTTAATGAACTGAATGCAATGAATCACCAGTTGGAAACGTAGATGTTAACAATAGTTTTGGTATTTGTCTGTATACATATATATACTTATATATATGTGGTTTTACTGTATATATACTATTCCCGTCCTCCATCTTTCTATGAATCAATTTAAGGTAAACATTTATTTCATAAATACTATAATAACATTTTCTCCCTGCTAATAAAAGTCACAACAACTGAAAACTAATATAAAATTATCCAAGAATATTCATGAAATAGGCTTATCAGAAGAACCGTGTTTGTCAGCTTGTCTGTGTTATGTTCTATTAAGAATTTAATGTAAATTATAACTTACCACATCCCTTTTACACGCGTAATCAAATCACTCCTGCCACCGAAGTGTAATCTTAACCACAAAATATATGTTTGTAATCTCACAATTGAAATTTCGTTTCACCTTTAACTACAAATTCCGCCATCTTGTTCTTTTCTCGTGTAGCTCGTGTGATACTGGAGCGTGTGCTGAGGCCGAGCCGTGCATGGAACACGTGCTGGTGTTATGGCTGCAATTCTGTAAGTTAGTTAGAATTAGTTAACGAAATATCTGGACTTTCTGAGAAATCCTAACTAATACCTCTCGAATCTTGTGTTGTATGTCTTGTATAATAACATTCACACGTGTGAAACATTAAGTAGCGAAACTGGTGCTATAAAACATCACGTTCTCTCGCGCTGTCTAAGCAGTAATTAACGATAGGCTTAGAGCTAAGAGGAGAATCCCAGAAACCTTTAAGTTAGAGAAATTAGAACAGGATTGAGGTATAAACAAATTCTGTTTTATAAACACGTTAACAACAACGTTT
>NW_013677973.1:2993-5127 GCF_000517525.1 Limulus polyphemus | reverse complement strand
TTTTATTTGGTTTAAGAAGTTCTGTTTTATAAACACGTTAACAACAACGTTTTATTTGGCTTAAGAAGTTCTGTTTTATAAACACGTTAACAACAACGTTTTATTTGGCTTAAGAAGTTCTGTTTTATAAACACGTTAACAACAACGTTTTATTTGGCTTAAGAAGTTCTGTTTTATAAACACGTTAACAACAACGTTTTATTTACTATTTTATGATCAGAAATGTTCATGTTTCACTAATATTGGTCAGCAAACTGGAATTAGTATTCAAAGTTATATCTGTAAATTTAATATTTATTCCGTATAAAGTTTTATGGTGTGGAAATTACATCTGAGTCAACTTTCCTGTTATAAAGTTGACTCTCTTACACATACACGACGGATCTGTTTTATCACACCTAAAACACAACACATACATGACGGATCTGTTTCATTACACATAGAAAACAACAGAAACACGACGAATCTGTTATATTATACGTAAAAGACAACAGATACACGACGGATCTGTTTCATTACACATAGAAAACAACAGATACACGACGGATCTGTTTTATTACACCTAAAACACAACACATACAAGACGGATCTGTTTTATTACACATAGAAAACAACAGATACACGATGGACCTGTTTTATTACACATAGAAAACAACAGATATACGACGGATCTGTTTTATCACACCTAAAACACAACACATACATGACGGATCTGTTTCATTACACATAGAAACAACAGATACACGACGGATCTGTTTTATTACACCTAAAACACAACACATACAAGACGGATCTGTTTCATTACACATAGAAACAACAGATACACGACGGATCTGTTTTATTACACCTAAAACACAACACATACAAGACGGATCTGTGTTATCACACCTAAAACACAACAGATACACGATGGATCTGTGTTATCACACATAGAAAACAACAGATACACGACGGACCTGTTTTATCACACCTAAAACACAACAGATACACGATGGATCTGTGTTATCACACATAAAACACAACAGATACACGACTGATCTGTTTTATTATACCTAAAACACAACAGATACACGATGGATCTGTGTTATCACACCTAAAACACAACAGATACACGACGGATCTGTGTTATCACACATAGAAAACAACAGAAACACGACGGATCTGTTTTATTATACCTAAAACACAACACATACACGACGGATCTGTTTTATCACACCTAAAACACAACAGATACACGACGGATCTGTGTTATCACACATAAAACACAACAGATACACGACTGATCTGTTTTATCACACCTAAAACACAATAGAGTAACAAGTGAGAAGTCAAAATTTGGTGACGTAAAAATAACACACATCGAGAAATAATGGTAATAGTTTTACTTGTAAGAGAACATTTAAAAATTACTTAGACATGCGCGGTGAGTTAGAAGACAGAAGATAACATGTGCGTTTGAAGAAAGAAAAAACATATATATTTATTTGAAACGTCAGTCCAAACCGGGGTTGTTAAGAGCTGTTTGGAACAAGTATCTAATAACATGTAATGTCACAGCGAGATGTTACTCGGATCACTGTTACGATTGTTCTTTCTGACACAGTTTAGTGCATGTTTTTTCTACCTTCTACGTTATCAAATCGTACAAGTTTGGCGCGAATTTTACTAGCACCGATTAAGTATTTACATAGGTAACGGAGATGAAACCATGTTACATATTCCAATTGGTTAAACAAAATCATAACATCAATAGTCTTTATGTCTGTCGGTCCGGTGCGGGAGTGAAAAAACAGCAGCGTTCTTCTTGTATATGCTCAACTGAATTTAATCCATCTGTGAATAAAACTTAATGGTCAGTTTGATATTTGTCGACGACGTTTCAAATTAAGAAAACAAAACAATAAATATATCAGCTTCAAGTTACTTTTCAAAATTCTGACTAGTTTTACACTGCGATATTGTTTGTACGTATTGACGAAGCTACATATTTATATATATTGTAAAGAGTACCAGTCATCAGTAGTCTATATATATACATATTGTAAACACTACCAGTCATCAGTAGTCTATATATATACATATTGTAAACACTACCAGTTATCAGTAGTCTATATATATATACATGTTATAAACA
>NW_013677973.1:0-2041 GCF_000517525.1 Limulus polyphemus | reverse complement strand
ATATTAGACAAGCTACCACACACACTTGTATATACAATGTTCGTTATTAGTAGTCTACATATTTTGGATAATTTCTTCTTTCACTGACATTATATTTGTTTATTCTAATAGTATGCTACATTCCATCGGTATCACATATGTACATATAGATAGATTGATATAAGTCCTACTATTTAATTATGTATATATATATTAGTATACAGAGATAACGTGTCTCTTCTTCAGATTTTTATTAAAGTTAATATTTAACTGTTATCTAGTAGCACAATACCTAATTATTTATAGTTAAAAATCCTTAAACAAAACACCCGTTAAAATTATTCTAAGAATGTTGCATAACTCAACACCAGTGGATTAACTGAACATTTAGCACCGTATTTTGTGTAAGACACTATATAAGCATCAGTTTCAATGTGCTTTACTTCTTATTTTAATTTAACTTAAGCACCGTATTTTGTGTCAGACCCTATATAAGCATTAGTTTCAATGTGCTTTACTTCTTATTTTAATCTAACTTAGCACCGTATTTTGTGTAAGACACTATATAAGCATCAGTTTCAATGTGCTTTACTTCTTATTTTAATCTAACTTAGCACCGTATTTTGTGTAAGACACTATATAAGCATCAGTTTCAATGTGCTTTACTTCTTATTTTAATCTAACTTAAGCACCGTATTTTGTGTCAGACCTTGTATAAGCATTAGTTTCAATGTGCTTTACTTCTTATTTTAATCTGACGTTAGTACTACTCAGTAAATAAGATATCCCGTTTCTTCTCTATTCAGTGTATCTTCAAAAAATAAAACGCTTTAAGTGAAAGTAAAGAGAAAAAACTGATAATATTATGATGGTTTTGGAATGTTATTTTGTTTTAAAAATAGACGTTTTCGATAAGCGAATGTTCATCGAACTTTGAAACCGCCGTTTCTTTTTAATCCGGTGTAGCTTGTTTAAAGGAAACCCCCAAATCTGTCTAATAAAACATGGGACCTGATCTCTCTATGATTAATAATGGCAACCTTCATTAATACTGTTATCTTTTCATGTCTACTTTCTTGACCTTCTGCTTCGTGATCGATCTTTTTCCAGGTATATTCAGCCTACAGCAGCTGGATATCAAAACCTATGGGCGGACCATTGTTTGAAGGCCTACAAATCTTAATTGTACCTCAAGAATCCCTGACACGTAGGAGCGAGGTCAAGACTCCCGCCATCACGAGGGCTGATCTTGAAAGCGAAGCAGCGGCGCCGATGAGATGGCTGTAAGGATAACCCGTACAAACATCCCAAACTTTCAGGAGTCACAAAGCTAGAACTAGGCGTGATGAAATGAAGATTGAAGACAATCGATAAACGTAATAAAAAACGATTGATGATCAGAAAGAATTACCCTGCTTAACCAATTAATTTTATAATGATAACAATAAATCTAGATGTACTTGCAGCATATAGAAATTGGTAGAGACAGACAGACAACTAAAAAACTTGAGACATTGTACTTAATTAATCAGCTACAATAATTTAGTATCTATGATGAGAGAAGAATAAAAAAATTTACAAATGAGCAGTTATTGGCTCGTTATATATTCATCCATCTGTCTACCTAAAGCTTTATAATTACATGTACATAATGTAAGGAATTTTTTACTTTGGAACAACGAAATGTTTCATAAAAGCCACTACTAAAACACCATCTTGGAATATTGTATGCATTTTTTTTTATATCAGTTTTGTCTCGTGTAATAGAGTAAACGTCTAGACAAGGCTTAGGAGAGCCTATGAATTGGAGAACATTCCGCGTGCTAACTGAACGTTTACTATCATTGAGTATGCATCTCAGTACACTGTATTTTTAACACATTAGAACATTTCAGGTATAGCCTACGCTTCATTTCAGAGTAAATCTCAGTTCACTGTATTTTTAACACATTAGAACATTTCAGGTATAGCCTACGCTTCATTTCAGAGTAAATCTCAGTTCACTGTATTTTTAACACATTAGAACATTTCAGGTATAGCCTACGCTTCATTTCAGAGTAAA
>NW_013677972.1:2249-10853 GCF_000517525.1 Limulus polyphemus | reverse complement strand
ACATGAAGAAACTAGGGGTGCTGGTGGTGGTGCAGAAACACCCCTTGACTTGACATGAAATATGGAAGTGCTGTGTCAGGAGCAGAGACTAAACTAAACTCTACATGAAGAAACTAGGGGTGCTGGTGGTGGTGCAGAAACACCCCTTGACTTGACATGAAATATGGAAGTGCTGTATCAGGAGCAGAGACTAAACTAAACTCTACATGAAGAAACTAGGGGTGCTGGTGGTGGTGCAGAAACACCCCTTGACTTGACATGAAATATGGAAGTGCTGTATCAGGAGCAGAGACTAAACTAAACTCTACATGAAGAAACTAGGGGTGCTGGTGATGCAGTAACACCCCTTGACTTGAAATAAAATATTGGTGTGCCGTGTCAGGAGCAGAGACTAAGATAAACTCTATATGAAGAAACTGGGGGGTACAGCTTGCAATGACGTACGAGAGTGCTTTGTCGGGAAAAGAGACTAAACTCTATATGACGGTCTGAGTATGATTTCTGGTGTTATAGCTGGAAGGAAAATTTTTAAACCACATTCCTATACAGCAATACGATTGGTAATAAATTATCTGTAAAATAAAGGAATAACTAAGACTATACATTTACTACCACAATAATCTACTCTATTCCAAGTTTTTTCTTGATGAACTCTGCCACGAGTTCTTGTGGACGATGTTGCCACTCTTCCAAAATCTCTCTAGGCGTATTCACCTGGTCACCATGGAGACGATTTAGCAGTGTCACACAAATTACTGCACCTGCAAGGCACGAGAGAAACTAATATTAATATAACTTCATTTTAGACGTGTTCACCATGGAGACGATGTAGCAGTGTCACATATACTACTGTTTGTCACCATGGAGACACCTAATTAGAGATATAGAGACTATTGTATCTGCACTTGAGAAGATGGAATTAATCCATGAACATCCCCTAATGTTTTCTAATATCATAACATGAGAACTTAACATCCCTCACACATTGTAAAGCGGTGTGTACTTTGTTTGTGAGGTGTTGAACATGTGAAGTTAATAGTATCATTCATATATCTTGCAAGTTAACAAACACTCTAGGTTTTCAATAAACTGTAATAATTTACCTGGATTAATAAAGATTATGTGGTTATGTTTAGAAATAATGCGAAATTTAAGAAACCTTCTCCTCATCCTACCCAACCCTTATAACATGTGCTTGGAACTGAAAGATAAGCCTGACTGCAAGAATTTATCGTCGGGATCAGCCGTTCTACAGGTAATGATAATTTTAAAATCATTTGTCAAAAATACAGAGGCAAACATGAGGTCCTGATAAAGGAATAATTATACGAGGTACTAATAAAGGAATAATTATACGAGGTACTAATAAAGGAATAAATACACAAGGTACTAATAAAGGAATAATACAGTACGACGTGTAATTATTCCTTTATTAGTACCTTGTGTGATTATTCCTTTATCAGTACGACGTGTAATTATTCCTTTATCAGTACCTTGTGTGATTATTCCTTTATTAGTACTACGTGTAATTATTCCTTTATCAGCACCTCGTGTAATTATTCCTTTATTAGCACCTCGTGTAATTATTCCTTTATCAGTACCTTGTGTAATTATTCCTTTATTAGTACCTTGTGTAATTATTCCTTTATTAGTACCTTGTGTGATTATTCCTTTATTAGTACCTTGTGTGATTATTCCTTTATTAGTACCTCATGTAATTATTCCTTTATTAGTACTTCGTGTAATTATTCGTTTATTAGTACCTTGTGTGATTATTCCTTTATTAGTACTACGTGTAATTATTCCTTTATTAGTACCTTGTGTAATTATTCCTTTATTAGGACCTCATGTAATTTTTCCTTTATTAGTACTACGTGTATTTATTCCTTTATCAGTACCTCGTGTAATTATTCCTTTATCAGTACTTTGTGTAATTATTCCTTTATCAGTACCTTGTGTAATTATTCCTTTATCAGTACTACGTGTAATTATTCCTTTATTAGTACCTCGTATAATTATTCCTTTATTAGTACCTCGTATAATTATTCCTTTATCAGTACTACGTGTAATTATTCCTTTATTAGTACCTCGTATAATTATTCCTTTATTAGTACCTCATGTAATTATTCCTTTATTAGGACCTCATGTTGTGTAATTATTCGTTTATCAGTACTATGTGTAGTTATTCCTTTATTAGTACTACGTGTAATTATTCCTTTATCAATACTACGTGTAATTATTCCTTTATCAGTACTACGTGTAATTATTCCTTTATTAGTATCTTGTGTAATTATTCCTTTATCAGTACCTCATGTAATTATTCCTTTATTAGTACCTTGTGTAATTATTCCTTTATCAGTACTACGTGTAATTATTCGTTTATAAGTACCTTGTGTAATTATTCCTTTATCAGTACCTTGTGTAATTATTCCTTTATTAGGACCTCATGTAATTATTCCTTTATTAGTACCTCATGTAATTATTCCTTTATTAGGACCTTGTGTAATTATTCCTTTATTAGTACATCGTGCAATTATTCCTTTATTAGTACCTCATGTAATTATTCCTTTATTAGTACCTTGTGTAATTATTCGTTTATCAGTACTTTGTGTAATTATACCTTTATTAGTACTACGTGTAATTATTCCTTTATTAGTACCTTGTATAATTATTCCGTTATATGTTACCTACATACAATGTTACTAATATTGGTAACATACATTTATTGACCACAGGACTGATAGTATTATTCTTTGAGGAACGATAATAAACTTTTATGTGTGTTTAATTTCATGTCTTCTGAACAGGGCAAGGCCGTCTAGATGGAGCCTTCTGTCACTTTGAAGAGGAAAACAAGCTGGAATATCTTCAAAAACTACAAGAACTAGGTATTGTGAACATGGAAATGGAATCTCTGGCTTTTGCTGCAATGTGTAACTACGCTGGTATCAAAGGTAACAGCTGTTTAAAATATTATAACTTCCTGTTTTAACTTCCATCTGTAAACTGTTACTTCACAGATTTGAATGGTTTATAAGAATTATTCCTTTATCAGTACTACGTGTAATTATTCGTTTATCAGTACTAATACATTTACTGTTACCTAGTGTAAACTAATATTGGTGACATACATTTACTGTTACCTAGTGTATACTAATATCGGTGACATACATTTACTGTTACCTAGTGTAAACTAATATTGGTGACATACATTTACTGTTACCTAGTGTATACTAATATTGGTGACATACAAATATTGGTGACATACATTTACTGTTACCTAGTGTATACTAATATTGGTGACGTTGACCAGTCAGTTACATTATTGTTACTTGGTGTTGACCAGTTAGTTACATTATTGTTACTTGGTGTTGACCAGTTAGTTACATTATTGTCACTTGGTGTTAACCAGTTAGTTACATTATTGTTACTTGGTGTTGACCAGTTAGTTACATTATTGTTACTTGGTGTTAACCAGTTAGTTACATTATTGTTACTTGGTGTTGACCAGTTAGTTACATTATTGTTACTTGGTGTTAACCAGTTAGTTACATTATTGTTGCTTGGAGTTGACCAGTTAGTTACATTATTGTTGCTTGGTGTTGACCAGTTAGTTACATTATTGTCACTTGATGTTGACCAGTTACTGTATTGTTACTTGTTGTTAATCAGTTAGTTACATTATTGTCACTTGATGTTGACCAGTTACTGTATTGTTACTTGGTGTTAAGCAGTTAGTTACATTATTGTTACTTGGTGTTGACCAGTTAGTTACATTATTGTTACTCGGTGTTGACCAGTTACTGTATTGTTACTTGGTGTTAACTAGTTAGTTACATTATTGTTACTTGGTGTTGACCAGTTACTGTATTGTTACTTGGTGTTGACCATTTACTGTATTGTTACTTGGTGTTAACCATTTACTGTATTGTTACTTGGTGTTGACCAGTTAGTTACATTATTGTTACTTGGTGTTGACCAGTTACTGTATTGTTACTTGGTGTTAACCAGTTAGTTACATTATTGTTACTTGGTGTTGACCAGTTACTGTATTGTTTCTTGTCATTGATGTGTTACTGTATTGTTTCTCTGTGTTGATGTGTTACTGTATTGTTTCTCGCTGTTGATGAGTTACTGTATTGTTTTTCGGTGTTGATGAGTTACGGTATTGTTTCTCGGTGTTGATGTGTTACTGTATTGTTTCTCTGTGTTTATGTGTTACTGTATTGTTTCTCAGTGTTAATGTGTTACGGTATTGTTTTCAGTGTTGATGTGTTACAGTATTGTTTCTCTGTGTTGATGTGCTACAAATAATTTTCTCGGTGTTCATGAGTTACAGTATTGTTTCTCTATGTTGATGTGTTACAGTATTGTTTCTCGGTGTTGATGAGTTACAGTATTGTTTATTGGTGTTGTGAATTGTGTTGTTTGATGATTGGTAACAAATAACACGAAAACTTGAGTGTTATAGATACAGAGACACAGTATTACAGATACTGTATTAGATATATAGTATTACAGACACAGAGATACAGTATTACATATATAGTATTACAGACACAGAGATCCACTATTACATATATATAGTATTACAGACACAGAGATACAGTATTACATATATAGTATTACAGACACAGAGATCCACTATTACATATATATAGTATTACAGACACAGAGATACAGTATTACATATATAGTATTACAGTATTACAGATACAGAGACACAGTATTACAAATACAGAGACACAGTATTACACATACAAAACACAGTATTACAGATACAGAGACACAGTATTACAGATACAGAGGTACAGTATTACAGATACAGAGACACAGTATTACAGATACAAATATACAGTATTACAGATACAGATACACAGTATTACAGATACAGAGACACAGTATTACAGATACAGAGATAAACTATTACAGATACAGAGACAGTATTACAGATACAGATACACAGTATTACAGATACAGATACACAATATTACAGATACAGAGACACAGTATTACAGATACAGGGGTACACTATTACAGATACAGAGGTAAAGTATTACAGATACAGATACAGAGACACAGTATTACAGATACAGAGGTAAAGTATTACAGATACACAGTATTACAGATACAGAGGTAAAGTATTACAGATACAGATATACAATATTACAGATACAGAGACACATTATTATAGATACAGAGGTACACTATTACAGATACAGAGACACAGTATTACAGATACAGATACACAATATTACAGATACAGATACACAATATTACAGATACAGAGACACAGTATTACAGATACAGAGACACAGTATTACAGATACAGAGGTACACTATTACAGATACAGAGATACAGTATTACAGATACAGAGGTACAGTATTACAGATACAGAGACACAGTATTACAGATACAGAGATACAGTATTACAGATACAAAGACACAGTATTACAGATACAGATATACAGTATTACAGATGCAGAGATAAACTATTACAAATACAGATATACAGTATTACAGATACAGATATACAGTATTACAGATACAGAGGTACAGTATTACAGATACAGAGATACAGTATTACAGATACAAAGACACAGTATTACAGATACAGATATACAGTATTACAGATACAGAGATAAACTATTACAGATACAGAGACACAGTATTACAGATACAGAGATACAGTATTACAGATACAGAGACACAGTATTACAGATACAGATATACAGTATTACAGATACAGATACAGAGACACAGTATTACAGATACAGATATACAGTATTACAGATACAGATACACAGTATTACAGATACAGAGATACAGTATTACAGATACAGAGACACAGTATTACAGATATACAGTATTACAGATGCAGAGATAAACTATTACAGATACAGAGACACAGTATTACAGATACAGATACACAGTATTACAGATACAGATACACAGTATTACAGATACAGAGATAAACTATTACAGATACCTGTACCTCTGTATCTGTAATACTGTGTCTCTGTATCTGTAATACTGTATATCTGTATCTGTAATACTGTATATCTGTATCTGTAATACTGTGTCTCTGTATCTGTAATACTGTGTCTCTGTATCTGTAATACTGTATATCTGTATCTGTAATACTGTGTCTCTGTATCTGTAATAGTTATCTCTGCTATCTGTAATACTGTGTCTCTGTATCTGTAATACTGTATCTCTGTATCTGTAATACTGTGTATCTGTATCTGTAATACTGTATATCTGTATCTGTAATACTGTGTCTCTGTATCTGTATCTGTAATACTGTATATCTGTATCTGTAATACTGTGTCTCTGTATCTGTAATACTGTGTCTCTGTATCTGTAATATTGTGTATCCTATTACAGATACAGATATACAGTATTACAGATACAGAGATAAACTATTACAGATACAGAGGTACAGTATTACAGATACAGAGATAAACTATTACAGATACAGAGATAAGCTATTACAGATACAGAGACAAAATATTACAGATTAGACTTTGGATTAGAGGGTTTTATTAAGCCTTCTTGAACGTACTTGTTTTTCTGACATCATAAAGATACAGAGATACGGTGGAACGTATATAGTGGCATATCTTTATTATAAAGGTAAAATCATCGTGATAACAAAACGTGATTTTGAAGAAAGAGTACCTGAACTGTCTCATATTTTAACAACATTGTTCAACTTACTAACATTAAAATAGTAAAATTTAAAATCACTCAATT
Organism: Limulus polyphemus; assembly: GCF_000517525.1. Classification (NCBI taxonomy): domain Eukaryota; kingdom Metazoa; phylum Arthropoda; class Merostomata; order Xiphosura; family Limulidae; genus Limulus; species Limulus polyphemus. The sequence continues at coordinate 4,096 of NW_013677972.1, read as the reverse complement.
CGCGAAGAATGATAAAATTAAGCGTAATATTACTCTTTACACCGCTTAAAAAAACTATCTTTACACACACGGTTATGATTGGAGTTCTGCCGTACTGTGTCTATAGTGTAGTGTAAAAAGTTTAGACAGAATTCTTACAACTTTCAAGTCTGTGTGTCGAGCAACGGCTAGAGGGCGCTAGTGGTCTCAAGGCAGACTCTTCATCAAAATAGACTATTGTTGCGTCAGCGAGGTCACGTGACTAGTATCACGCCACCTCCTTCTAGAAATATCCTGTTCCTTCGTGAATTGTCGGGAGATTACTAGATTGGGGGTAGGCTGGTATATATAAGACCGGCCACGAAGCGACACAGAGGTAATGAGTAATTGAATGTATGCAGATAAAATATTGTTGGCCACGTGAGACGTGAGTTATAGCGTTGTTATAGAGCGACTGTTGAAATTAAGTGTATCGTAAAGTTGTATTCGGAAAGAATAAACCAGTTTTATTTAAGAAAGGACTTGTGTCGCTAAAGTTTCGTCGGAACGAATTTACGGAAAATTAACTAACGAACGGAGACGTAACAGAGGGCTAGAGGCTAGAGGGCGCTAGTAGACTATTAATTATCATGCCAACACTTATCTATTAATGTGATAACAGAAGGACTGACGGCACTAAGACTAGAGATAGATGTTTGATCCTGGCGACGTTGTCTAACAAAGGGTGACAAATATCGTTAGAGGTTGTCTCTAACATTTCCATTACAATCTCAAAATTGATCCCATTTCTGTAAGCATCGAATCTCACCACTAGTGGATACTCATTAAAAGGCATATTCGTTGGTCAAGACCAGACGACAATTAAAGCTTAGAGTCGGTGGACTGTATTCAGTAACGTCTATTACTGCCACAAGAGTAAATTTTTTATACGGTCGAATAGATGAATGATTTATTTTTCTTTTACTCTGTGATGTGTGTCCAGTGATGTCCAGCTTAAACTATGCGTGAAAATAAATGAATGGCCATCATTCCAGCTACTTAGCTATTCGCCGTATAATTATAATCAACGTATTTGTTTCTTTTCGATAAATAAAAGACAAAAACAGCTCCTTTACAACTGTGATACAGTCGAGAAAGCTGTCGTATTAAAAACACTGTTCTAGAAAGTATAGCTAATGAAGACGGTATTACTTATATTTTTTGTAAATTAATTTAGAAAAAAGACGTTGTTGTTTTTTTAAAGAAGAATTCGTTAGCTAATAGGTGATAACAGATTTTTGCCAATAGTATTATTGGCCAAACATCTGAGAACTTATTAAGTTTCTCAAATTATCACGAACATTTTCGAAAGTAAAACAAAACAAGCTATTCAGGTAAGTTTTACTTCAGTGTTAGTTTCCTTTTATTTAAACTTTTAACTTTTTCGAGCCATTTAGTTTATTCATAAGGAAAGATTTTGGTAGTGTATTTGTATGTTGAATAGTTTCTTATGATCTTATGTAGACGACGTTTCGAAACAGCAGCAGCCGTCCACACGAAACGGTTTTAATCAACCACATATGTTAGTGTTCGAGTCATGCTGTGTTGTAGCGTATAGATTGCATAATTCTGCTCGAGATTCATGGCATGCGCACGATTTACTGTCGTCACGACAGCATAAATTACAAGTTTAAGCATCCCTTATGTGATATTATTTTAGTGTCTACTGACTGACTGACAGACAACACACTTCTATATTTTGGTGCGAGTGGTTAAAACAGGTGACCCTTCCAGGCGGCCTTCGGTCCCCTTTCGAGGAAATTAATTCCACTTTGAAGACGAAGACACTAAAAAAAAAAATGAGTCCCCCAGTGGCCCAGCGGTATGTC
>NW_013677972.1:0-2000 GCF_000517525.1 Limulus polyphemus | reverse complement strand
GTAGCTTTGTGATTTACTACAAATAAATAAACAAACCTTACAATGTAGAACTTAAAGCTTAAATAAAATTAGAATTTTATATAGAAATAAAGCACGAATTCGTAAAACCGAATCACAGCACCTACTGTTTGAAGCAAGTTTTGGTTGTTTCTCGTTGCTCTGTCTGTACTGTGAGTACCGAAACCAGATTATTAGCGTTATAGGCTTTCAGATTTATTTCTGAGATACTTGGAATCCAGAAAGTTAACAGTTGAGTCTAAACCAGAGATTTAACGGTTGAATATAAAACAGAAGTTTAACAGTTGAGTCTAAACCAGAAGGTTAATAGTAAGAGTCTAAACCAGAAGGTTAACAGTTGAGTCTAAACCAGTTTCTCAAAAGTTGAGTCTAAACCAGAAGGTTAACAGATGAGTCTAAACCAGAAGGTTAACAGTTGAGTCTAAACCAGTTTCTCAAAAGTTGAGTCTAAACAAGAAGGTTAACAGATGAGTCTAAACCAGAAGGTTAACAGTTGAGTCTAAACCGGAGAATTAACAGTTGAATATAAAACAGAAGGTTAACAGTTGAGTCTAAACCAGTTTGTTATAAGTTGAGTCTGAACCATAAGGTTCATAGTTGTGTCTAATCAGAGAGTTAGCAGTTGAGTCTATACCAGAAGGTTAACAGTTTAGTTTAAACCAGAAGGTTAACAATTCAGTAACAACCAGAAGGTTAACAGTTGAGTCTAAACCAGAAGGTTAACTATTGAGTTTAAACCAGAAGGTTAACAATTCAGTATCAACCAGAAGGTTAACAGTTGAGTCTAAACCAGAATGTTAACAGTTGTGTCTAAACCAGAAGGTCAATAAACAGCAGATTCTAAACCAGAAGGTTAACAGTAGACTCTAAATCGGATGGTTAACAGTAGACTCTAAATCGGATGGTTAACAGTTGTGTCTAAACCAGAAGGTCAACAGTAGAGTCTAAACCCGAAGGTCAATGAACAGCTGATTCTAAACCAAAAGGTTAACAGTAGACTCTAAATCGGATGGTTAGCAGTTGAGTCTAATCCAGTAGGTTAACGTTTGAGTAACATACCACGCAAAAATAGTATATAGTACCAATAAACAAATGCCATATTGATGTGTGTTTTTAAACAGGACAATATTTAGTAAGTTTTCACATAAAGTAGTCCTATGAAACTGTGAGAAGGATTTATGTATTGATTTCTAAAATAAATGAAATAAAATAAGCATAGTTTGTCCAAAAATCTCACCTTCGTAAAAGTCGTACGTGCACATGGTTTTCCCTAAAACAGCTTTATATTTCACCAGTTTTTCATCAGCTATGGATTTAAGCTCGTGGGCAAGATCTGAATCCAAAATGGCGGGTCGTTGGATAGTTTTTCCAAGAACATGCTGCAAGAGAAATTAGATATTCCCATAAATAAACACTGACTAAAAACATACAATATTATTGCTTTGGTCATAGAGATAATTATCGTACCAAAACCTTTCGTTTGATGTGACGATAACTAGTGTTAAGATTAATGAAATAAAAAAAATGGATGCAACCATGGGAGGTTTACATCCGGCGAATCCAAACTTACCGAAGGGTTAACCAATAACTGACATGTGGCTATCAATGTACAAAAGACTTACTAGCTCTAGATAAGAACGCATCATCCCATCATATACTTCTTCTGTGATGACAAGACTTCCACCTGGCAGCCCTAATGAAATACCAAATATGTATTATCTTGAAAAATAATCTAAATACTAACATTTTACTAAATACTAACAGTTTACTAAATACTAACAGTTTACTAAATACTAACTTTTAACTAAATACTAACATTTTACTAAATACTAACTTTTAACTAAATACTAACAGTTTACTAAATACTAACATTTTACTAAATACTAACAGTTTACTAAATTCTAACATTTTACTAAATACTAACAGTTTACTAAATACTAACATTTTACTAAATACTAACAGTTTACTAAATACTAACAGTT
>NW_013677971.1:8786-11303 GCF_000517525.1 Limulus polyphemus | reverse complement strand
GTGTTTGATTATATTTTCATTGATATAATTTGTAAATATAGTACTAGACAAATGGAGTTCTTAAAAAAAAACATTTTTTCAATAAAAGGTACCACTTTTAATGTATAAAAACATTATAGTTTATATCAGCACAATCCGTAACAGTTTTCCTGGGCAGTAATACCCAGAAAAATCCCTTTTAAAGAAAATGTTCACTTTTCTATTTTTTTGTTGTTTTTTTTCAATGAGGTATGAATACCACGGTGAGTAATTACTAGTACAAACAGCCGCTCGTGGAGCGACGTTTATGCTAATATCATTAATGACGTTAAAGACATATTTCAAGTAAAGCTGGAATTAAAGAACGTAAAAATGCTGTTGGTAAATTAAAAACTAGAGATTTGGCCTTCACGGAACATGTGGTGAACTTTTCATATAGTATTGATTGGGATAATGTACAAATACGTAAAGACGTTTTAAAATGAATTATATATATAAAAGAATCATTAGAAATTCCTAAAAACAAAATGCTTTTGAATAGTGATTTAGGTCTTGGTTCTAGAGAAGCAAGTATCTGGAAATCAATTTTGTAAATGGTATCACTGTGCGAGATGCAACTTGTACATGTACATTTAGTTGGTATATTACTGGAATTTTCTATGTCTTTCTTGTCTCTTAAAGATGGAGGAGCATGTTCCAATGAAACATTTTAACTTTATACAATAAATTATTATACATTTTAAAACATTGGAATCGTTAACCGATTTTATTAAATCCTTGTAGAATAACTGTCAGTCGAATATATTGAATTATTAGACTTAAAATAAGGGCACATTATGTACTTTCAAATACAAAATAATGGGATAATCTATCCCCATTATACATAACATCAGGAATAAAAACCACAAAAACCGAGGAATTAAAAGAAAATAGCACAATTGTATTTGTGTGTATGAGAGAGAGATGTGGATAAGATAATACCAAACTGGTTTAACTGTTCATTTGGATGACAAGTGTATTTCATACTTGAAGTGGTTAACGATTCTAACTCCTACTCTATCTTCCTCTGTCGTTAAATTTCGGAAAATTTATAATCGATAAATAATACTTTGACTTACATGCCTGCACAATTAGTTGGATAAAATATTTACTCGTAGATTTGGATTACTAAACTTCAGAGTGCTTGTTAACGAGCACTAGTCACGTCACTACACAAGGAGGCCTAACGTAGAAGAAAAACCTGCTGTAAAATGGGTTACGGATCTCTTTTCTCGCGAAATAATGAAATACAAAAAATGTTGTTTTGTATATTGTTGGTAAGATATTGTAAGACTAAGTACGTCAACAATGTACTTTCTTCGACTAATCCACAGCCATGAAAAGAGCTGTAGCAAAAATAAATTTAGTATTGACTCGGTTTAGTTCTTTATCGAACTACTTCAGATATTAAGTTTCGTTTTGAGTTTACTTACTGATAAATAAAAGCTGTAACTTGTAATAAAATAATACCTCAGAAAATGTTTAAAGAAATTAATTGTTTTTATTTTCTACTATTATATAAAAATATATAATAGCATATTCAAAACATTAACTTTCAAAAAATGCCAGAAACTCTATGGCTTTTGAACAGTTGATCAATATACTTCAGTCCTGAAGAAGAGTAGTCAAAAGCCACAGAGTTTCTTGGTGTTTTGAAACCTACTTGATCTTATCAATCCTTTGTGCTAGTTATTTCATTATTGGTTTGAAATATTAGACTTAGATTCCACGTGCTTAAAATATTTTTGTTCAATATTCAGAAAATGTTTATTGACCGGAGGTCGACAGTAACAAAACAATTATTGACCAGAGGTCGCCAGCAGCAAAACAATTCTTAAGCAATAAAGTTGTTTGCTTCTTCCATGATTTTTTTTAAAACGTGAAATATGTCAAGGAACAAACATTTTCTATAACATTTACAAACTACCAAACTAGACAACTTAAAAGAAACTTTACACAATATGATTAAGATTTGATCGTCAACACAATCATAAAATAACATTTTATGTATTGTTTCTCAACTCGTACAATATAAAAATAAAGCTGGACGTTTCTTTATTGTTGTAACTGTGGTGTATTTTTAAAAGAATGGTTTACTACGATATAATTGCTAAGGTCAAGATTGAATCGCGTGACCCAAGGTTTTCTACAACGAAAATTGTTTTTACCTTTCAGCAAAAGCGTCATCTGTCGGATTAAAATCGTTTCTTTTAATTTTGAGAGATTTTTCGTCATTAGCTAATGTTAAACTCATCAGACACAGTAACATTATGACATTATTAGTCGAAATGTTTATAAAACTTAATCAATTTAAAAGACTAGTCATTACATATGCTTTTATATTATTACAGTAAACCCACAAAACACGTTTCACATCATAAATAACACTAAAAGGTTTACGTTTTTTCTAAATCTACCATCAATGTTTTGTTTGTTTTTGAATTTTCACGCAAAGCTACACGAGGGCTATCTGCGCTAGCCGTCCCTAATTTAGCAGTG
>NW_013677971.1:0-8094 GCF_000517525.1 Limulus polyphemus | reverse complement strand
CAACTCTAGATTTACAAACAATGTTGACAAAAATATTTGGATATGCCAACTCTAGATTTACAAACAATGTTGACAAAAATATTTGGATATGCCAACTCTAGATTTACAAACAATGTTGACAAAAATATTTGGATATGCCAACTCTAGATTTACAAACAATGTTGACAAAAAATATTTGGATATGCCAACTCTAGATTTACAAACAATGTTGACAAAAATATTTGGATATGCCAACTCTAGATTTACAAACAATGTTGACAAAAATATTTGGATATGCCAACTCTAGATTTACAAACAATGTTGACAAAAATATTTGGATATGCCAACTCTACAACATTTCTTTCCTTCAACACCAATGATTCTGACATTCTTGGATCATCGTTGTTTTCAACGAGAACTTTAAGTTCAGCAAAATACAGAATATTTTTTGATCACATTGTTTATTATTTCTAATGAAAATTCTTTACGTTGCAGGAAAGATTGAAAACTGGCAGCGAACTGGACAACTGATAAGCCTTGTTTACTAAACTTTTGATTTCTTTTAGATAATTCGTGAATACAATTAAAAGACAATCATGAAAAAGTTGAATTATTATAAAGATCAAATTTTAAATATTCACTACATTTAGTTCTAATATCAAGGAAAGTTAATACATGGTCATTTTGTTCTTCAACAATAAATTTACTGAACGGTTTGTTTTTGGCTCTTTGGTAGACGAGTAAGATAGTGGTAGCAATTAAGTTTGATAATAAGATCCTACTTCCAATAACGATTCTGTAAAACTACCTCACTCCCTAACGATATCCAGCCTCACTGCAATATTCCTGGTAAAATCCAATGTGTCAGTAAATACTCCCTAGCGATGCCCAGTTTACTGCAGTATCTAACCTATATAAAAGCCAATGTGTGTCATGTCACCCCTGATTTCTCGAAATAGGAGGAGTCATAAAAGCCAAAATCCGTTTATTCAGATGGAACAGTGCGATTACTGTCTGCACATTAGGATTTTAGTGACAGGGGTAGCAAGGCGGCCGTGAGGAGAGGGGTGCCGTGAAACCTTATAAGCGTAGAGAGTGTTGGTATAATATGCCTAAAGTAAAGACGTAGTGTAGGATTACCTGGCCTAGAGCCAAGTGCATAAAATATATCATGAAAACAATATATCGATTAAATTTTAAACGTAAATCGTTTCTGAATGAAACCATTTTCTGTTATATCACCGACGATTTTAAATAAAAAACAAACCTACTTAATCAACGGAAACTCTAAATTAAGAAATCAACAAATGTTTTTCCACTTTTCCAGCTAGTACTCTCAGCGGAGAAATGCAATGAAACAACTGGCCGCCAGTATTGCAATAACACATAAATTCAGCTGAACTTTCTACTCCAACATTCATCATAAGGCTGATGTGATGAGTCGTTTCTTGAGTTATATCAATTTAATACTTTGACCCATGACCTTACAACTTTGGCCCGTAAGACACATCTGCGGCCAATGACCATCAATTAATTAATCACGTGAAACACTGTGGAAGAACATTAAGAGCTGGGTGTTGAATGTGGGTGAGAGAAAGCACCCCTACCTCCACCTTCTTATCCGCTACCTCTTCCTACAAACTCACCTTGATCACCGCACAGTGTGTACCATAGTGAGTTCTTAAAGCTTATACAAAACCTTTGGTGAGGTAATAATGAATAGTGTAATAATACGTTACATTATAAAGAAATTTTGTGAAAGTTAAGATTTTTGTATTATTTTTCCTAGCATAAACCCACCCACCCCCACAATATTTTCTAAATTCACAACCCGGACAAAGGACGGGTATCTCATCTTGTATATAAAGTTAAGCTACACGACAAACATTTGCCCCCATTGGTCTATGGATGAGTATTGGATCGTCACTTGACTAAAGTTAAGCGACACGACAAACATTTGCCCCATTGGTCTATGGATGAGTATTGGATCGTCACTTGACTAAAGTTAAGCTACACGACAAACATTTGCCCCATTGGTCTATGGATGAGTATTGGATCGTCACTTGACTAAAGTTAAGCTACACGACAAACATTTGCCCCCCAGTGGTCTATGGCTGAGTATTTGATCGTCACTTGACTAAAGTTAAGCTACACGACAAACATTTGCCCCCCATTGGTCTATGGCTGAGTATTGGATCGTCACGTGACTAAAGTTAAGCGACACGACAAACATTTGCGCCCATTGGTCTATGGATGAGTATTGGATCGTCACTTGACTAAAGTTAAGCTACACGACAAACATTTGCATGAGAATTAATTTCTCGTGTGACCTCTGTAAATATTTGCAAGTAATTTAGCAAATAAAACATTAAAAATGCTACTTAATGGTTTAAAATTTATTAATCCAATATTTTTTTACATGGGATAATTATTCATTTGTGAATGCATGATGTCACACAGTGTAAAATACAAACATCATAACGTTTGTTTGTTTTTCCATTTCCTAGTTAATACCAGTATTTTTCTTAAAGTTATCTAATTCAATTAAATGATTAATTAAGTGACAGAAACATGGCGAAGATGATGAATGGATACACCCAAAGAACTAATTCGACCGTAGTTTATAAATTACATCTATTGTAATTTTATTATTGTTTCCCTCTTTACCTACACGCCCTCTACATTGTACATTTTGAATGGAATATAATAACGCTTAAAAAAGCACTAAAACATGAAAATCATCACAACAGTCGTGTCGAATTTTTATTAAATTATTAAAGGAGCGGGTTTTATTTATTTATTTTTTAATCTTTAGCTAAGCCTTGACAGAAAATCGCCGGTACAAATCATATTAAAAACTATGGAACAGAAAATCGCCGGTACACATCATATTAAAAACTATGGAATTCATTTATACCGAGAGTAAAGTTTATTCAACTCATTTGTCTATCTCAACTAAATTCCATGAATTAATTTTAAGGCATTTTCGGTACTAGTAATCTTATTTAATCAATACTTTACAAACAATATTTTCCAAGTAAACTACAAGATATAGCTTTCCCTCCCTAATCTAAAACCAATTTGAAATGATTAAAACATAACAGACAATGAGCTTCAATACGTACATACCATTATGTTGTAGGCTGGATGTAACATAGTTATCAGCATGCCTGATCTCTTAATCAGAGAATTCATGCTTTGTGTCCCGTTTCCTCAAATACCGCGCTCCCCTCTTGGGGCCTTGGATTTTATAAACGAGTGACCATTAAGTTTCAGTATTCAGTAAGATAAGAGTATCTGAAGAATTGGCGGCGGGTGCAGCTGATTAATTGCCTTCCTTCTAATCTATCAATACAAAGTTATGGACGGCTGTGCTTGGGTGGTACTTTTAATTTTGAAGTGAATCAGCAGTACACTTCAAGGTTTATAACGTTAAAATACGGGTGCGATCCCTGTGGCGGACACAACGGAACTAGCCCATTGTTTACCTTTGCGATTAAACATACCAAAAAACACACTATTATAGATAAAGAAACATATAAACTATAGATGGCAGAGTGACGTAGAAAACAACTATTATATCTATTGATAAGCTCAGATACTAGATCACAATCAATATTTCTAGATTGAGACAGGACAACTATTAACGGAATTTTATTTATTTGCCGCTGTTCTATCGGGGGGAATATGTGCTGTCAAATATACTAAATCTAATGATATTATCTTTATCTTGTTTTCTGCATGTCTTTCAGTGGATCAGCGGCACGTTTATGGACTTACAACGCTACAATACAAGGTTCGATTCTCCGGGGGGGGGGGGCAGAACATAGATAGCCTATTGTATCTTTGCGCTAAAACAAACAATCCCTCTTCCCATTCAAAACGTGACATCCTTTGTCAAACCAACACGACAAAACATGAGAGGTTCTCGCATTGTACTTTGAACAAAGAAAAACAAGAAATAAATACGCCACGACTTGGATAACGGTGATTTTGAAATCTTACAGAATTTACAGTTGACTGCCTTAATTACCTTATGTTGTCATGGCAACACCGTACCCGAGCCCATTGTGAAATAAATGCGCATCGTGACATGCAGTTAAAAATTTACAACATAAAACTCCACCGATACATTTCTCTCTTTACACTTGAAAACCAGCGTAGACATCTTTAACCATCCCTTAAAGTAATGTTGGACATGCCGGAAAATATAGGAGTCATTTTTTTGACACGTGTATCTCGTAGTTGGAATAAACAAAAATCGAATAACTTTAGCCATTTTTCTTTTTTTTAACATTCAGAACGAATTTTATAAACGAAGTCTCAACAGCAAAATTCATCTCTTCATAAAGAAAGTTTCTAAGTCTGAAATTCTGGTGAACAGGCCATCTTTTTTCATCGGCAAGATTCTCGTAGCCCCCTACACCCTTGGCACACTGGCTCGTTAAAAGGAGTCTCTCAAATGATTTAAAGCGTGATTCCATGTCCATTCCCTATATCTGGGCCACCTCTGGCTTAATTAAAGCAATTACATAAATTATTTTACCGGTATAATATAATTGAGCGGTTAAGCTACGAACCAAATGTTTTTGTTTTTTTTTACATCTTGCGACTGGGGGATTTTAATATATTGTTGCGTCAGCGAGTCACATGACTACTGTGGCGCCCTCTTGTTTCTAGAACTATCCCGTATCTTGGCGAATGCTCTAGTAATTACTAGATGGAGGGTAGACTGGTATATAAAAGAGGGGAATGTAATGTGTGGATAAATAGTGAGTAATTGAACTGCAGTCAGAGAGCACGAGAGACGTTACAGCGTTTGTTTAGCGCGATTGTTGAAGTTGAGTGTATCGGTAAAGTTGTATTCGGAAATAATAAACCAGTTTTTATTAAGAAAGAACTTGTGTCGCTAAAGTTTCGTCGGAACGAAGTTACGGAAAGTTAATTAACAAACGGAGACGTAACAATATTCTTACATAATACTGTTAGTTTCACTCCTTAATGTATGTTAAAGTCATTACGACATTATTCTGTACAAGACGTCAACTATCATCACAAGTTCAATTAAAATATACATTAATTTCCCATCTCTGGTTCAGTTTTTGTATAATTAAATGTTTTAGATCTGTTTGGGTTTCATTCATACAATGTTAGTCCTTAATAAAAACGTTTGTTTTTTTTAATATCAGACACTTCATATTCTAGTAGGAAGTTTCTTACTTGAAAGAAAGCTGCCTCAATATATATATATATATAACTTTAAAAAGCTCGACAAACCAGGATGAACTAATGCATAAACAAAAAATGTCGTTTGCTATCAAACCCGATTTCATAACTTTCTCTTACGTAGTTTATACAAGTTAGTAAAAAATAAATGTTACTGCCCCAATACTTTAAATCTCGATTTCAGTAACGTTTACAATTTAATGCATAACAATAAGTGCTCGAGTAGAAATATTCTTTTAACCCCTCTTCGTCATATTTCCACTCGGCTGGGCATGTTCTGGATGATTCTGCTTTCCATATAAAAGTCTATTTTGCCCCAAAAGAAATGTGTCAAAAAATTTTAACCTGCAACGCTGTTTGTTTCACATGCACCAGAGGGCATCGTAGTTTTATTTGTTTTTATTTTAATAAATACATATCTTTTTTCTCCCCTGTAAGATAAGCCTAAGCAATTGTAACGACAGAAGATAAAAAAATATATATTCACGTGATCATAAAGAATATCCTTTTCAATGTTGCATAGCGCTGGTTGGCCTTGTGGTAAAAGTGAAGATTTCAGAACTAGCGAACCGGGTTAGACTATACAAAACATTCCCTGCACTTACAGCTGTGGATGTATTATAAGAATGACAGTCAATCCCTTAGCGTGGATGGTGGGTGTTTTTAACTAGCTGTCTTCCCTCGGAACAATAATTCAAAGTTAGGGACTGTTGAGGGTATCGTTAGTAGTTTTGACATAAATGCAAATACAAAATACACTAAGGCAGTGTTGGTGTTTTCTAACACATATTTCATGACATAGATTCAAATGTCTTCATCTACTGTGAGTCGAGGTTTAATTATTTCTAATTTCTTATCTGCTTTCTGTTCTGTATACCTAGGTTATTAATTTACCCCATTTGTTTGTTTAGTGTTAGCACAAACCTACACAATGGGCTATCTATGATTATTGTTATAAGCCATCAGGAAACTGTATTTTTGTTAATGAATACGAACTTACGGAAGTTATCAATATGACTTGCTCAATGCACGAGGCAATAAAATTTTGTCAAAATAATCTATTTTGGTAAACATGAGTAAAATATATAGACTCAAATTTACGTTTTCTTAATCAGAAATTCGCAATTAATTTTCGTCAAAATTAACTGAATTACTCCTTAGATTTTCAATTAGTAAGAATTAGCGTCTTAATTGACTCTATGTTTGATTACTTCGTGCATATATGTAACGATCATCATCATCTTGTTCCTACAAGAATATGATATACAAAACCGTAAAACGAACCGGTTAAAGAGAATAGCTCAAGTTCATTTAAAGTTGTTTGCAACTAAGAGTATCAAATTGTACTTATCCTTCAAAAGATTCAGCTATAAATACTTGTTTAAAAAGAACTTTGATTATTAACAATAAACAGTAGAATAAACAATACTTAGATTGTTCTGCCTTTATCGTAGAAGTATAGTAAATGATTTTATTATAGGTGAATGAGAAAATGTGACTGGTAACCTTACTATCGCCACCTATAGAAAATTATATGGGATCAAAATTCCTTGATAATCTCAAGTTTATAAACTAAAATTCTAGGTTATTTCCTCGATCAAAGCTACATGGCGCCATGTATCGTTCAAGTACCGCCCGCTATTTAAATCATTACGGCCAGAATTCTAGAGGTAGCTAGCCGTGACCTTATTCATTAGTCATATCAAACTGTTTAACAGACACAGTGAACGTTATTGAGCTAAATATTACAGCACACTTCAGTTGATTCTGGTTTTAACGTTACTGTTCAAACTAATACCCTGTCATCACTAGTAAACAAACAGTAATAGTGGTGTATCTAGCAGTGTAAAACATGTAGAAATGGGTAGACTGTTCAAACTAATACCCTGTCATCATTAGTAAAAAAACAGTGATAGTGGTGTATCTAGCAGTGTAAAACATGTAGAAATAGGTAGACTGTTCAAACTAATACCCTGTCATCATTAGTAAAAAAAATAGTAATAGTGGTGTATCTAGCAGTGTAAAACATGTAGAAATGGGTAGACTGTTCAAACTAATACCCTGTCACCATTAGTAAAAAAAACAGTATTAGTGGTGTATCTAGAAGTGTAAAACATGTAGAAATGGGTAGACTGTTCAAACTAATACCCTGTCATCATAAGTAAAAAAACAGTAATAGTGGTGTATCTAGCAGTGTAAAACATGTAGAAATATGTAGACTGTTCAAACTAATACCCTGTCATCATTAGTAAACAAACAGTAATAGTGGTGTATCTAGAAGTGTAAAACATGTAGAAATGGGTAGACTGTTCAAACTAATACCCTGTCATCATTAGTAACAAACAGTAATAGTGGTGTATCTAGCAGTGTAAAACATGTAGAAATGGGTAGACTGTTCAAACTAATACCCTGTCATCATTAGTAACAAACAGTAATAGTGGTGTATCTAGCAGTGTAAAACATGTAGAAATGGGTAGACTGTTCAAACTAGTACCCTGTCATCATTAGTAAAACAAACAGTAATAGTGGTGTATCTACCAGTGTAATGCATGTAGAAATGGGTAGACTGTTCAAACTAATACCCTGTCATCATTAGTAAAAAAAAAAATAGTAATAGTGGTGCTCTACCAGTGTAAAACATGTAGAAATTGGTAGACTGTTCAAACTAATACCCTGTCATCATTAGTAAAAAAAACAGTAATAGTGGTGTATCTAGCAGTGTAAAACATGTAGAAATGGGTAGACTGTTCAAACTAATACCCTGTCATCATTAGTAAAAAAACAGTGGTGTATCTAGCAGTGTAAAACATGTAGAAATGGGTAGACTGTTCAAACTAATACCCTGTCATCATTAGTAAAAAAACAGTGGTGTATCTAGCAGTGTAAAAC
>NW_013677970.1:8388-11388 GCF_000517525.1 Limulus polyphemus | reverse complement strand
CAAGAAAGGCTGTATCCGACAACACAGGTTAAGAAAGTTGTCGGATACAGCCTTTCTTGATGTGAGTTTCCTAATTAACCTGTGTTGTCGGATACAGCCTTTCTTGACGTGAGTTTCCTAACTTTCTTAACCTGTGTTAACCTGTGTTGTCGGATACAGCCTTTCTTGACGTGAGTTTCCTAACTTTCTTAACCTGTGATCAAGAAAGGCTCTATCAAACAACAAAGCTCTACCCACTGCTCTAATTATTTTTCAGAACGTTTTTCTTACTATCAGCAAAGGATTTTTGACAGAAGAACCATCAAACCCTTGAACTTTGTACATTTATCCGCTACACACAATAGTAATTTCCTGTTTTGTTTTAAAATATACGTTGATTTATTTATTATAATAAAATTTGTATTAATCTTATTTAATAATTGGATTTGTTAAAAAATGTATGTGTATAGATTAGAATTCGGTAAGGGTAGTCTAAAATCCGGGTATTATTCGGGTTTTAGATAACCTGAACTGATCCGGGCCTCTTTTTAATACCCGATTAATAATTATTAATTTGCAAATTTAAAGGAAATATGTCAACACTAGTTAGTCGTCTGTGACCGGTATGGTAACGAAGAGGTTGAAACAGTCGGGTTGAATACTAAAAACAAGGGCTACATGAGTCTACAGATCTGAAGAGAGGGAACGTTTGTGTACTATAAACGACATGAACTACGATTAATAGTTGTTATCAATTTAACACGAGATCGTTCTTATCAGTACCCTGTTTCGCGGCTATATTTAACAGCGGGTAACTGCTTCCAGAGGTTCTGTCTAAGGTTCTATTATTTAATCTACCCAGATGAGTGAGCCTCTTGTATGTAATATTAGGAAATATTAGACAAAGTGTTCTAATTAAACGCCAGTACTCAATTTACAGATTTATTTTTCTTGGGGGGGGGGGCATACCGCACTTATAGGTCAGTAGCCTCGTCATGCAGTGCCACTATACACCGTGACCTGATAACAAAGACAGCTATGTGTTACGGCATTGTGACCATACCGTCTAGACGTGTAAGAAAGGTGGCTAGTGGGTTAGCACACTCTATGGCTGATTCGTGTAAGGTAGCAGAGATCGTAATAAAAGAGTTCGCGTGTTATTCCATTAACTTTGTGTGGTATAGTCTGATTAGTCAGTAATTAGGAACATTTAGTCACACTTGGCGGACTTTTGGGTACATTCAACGGATCAGCATTAACTCATCATTTTAGTCTCCCAGAAAAAAAATATCTAGATTCATCGCCGGAAACACTAAATTTGAGTTAGCCACGCAATCTTCCCGCATTCTCACGTTACGTGACGTTAGCTGCTTGAGACAACTTCTTCGACGTTAGCCACACGCCCTTTATTAGAGAGTTCGCTCTGAATTTATAGTGGACCGTATCAACCTCAACCAGTGGTTGTAATCTGCAACAGGAACGAATAACTTTATTCTACACCCATCTTTCAACACATAACACTAAAAATCTACCTCACCGTATCAACCTCAACCAGTGGTTGTAATCTGCAACAGAAACGAATAACTTTATTCTACACCCATCTTTCAACACATAACACTAAAAATCTACCTCACAGAACGTCACAGAATATTGTGGAATTACAATTACAGTAAGTTCCTCCTTAAAATTAAACATCAACCGAAACTTTCTTCATTAAAACCATTTTTCACAGGTAATCTTATCCTGAACATTTGGTTAAACGGAATGTTGAGGGACGTAACTCTTTCACCATGACATAGTCGCTTGTCTAGTAATGCACATTTAAATCATGACTACGTTTTGGTCGCTCTCGTTGGCGAACAAACTTTGTTTGATTGCTTGTTGAATTTCACACAAAACTGCCCGAGTTATCTGCGCTAGCCATCCCTACTAGAGGTAAGTTAGCTAGTCGACAACATCCACCGCCATATCTTAGGTTACTCTTGCTAGACCGAATAGTGGGATTTGACCGTTACTAATATCACGTACCCACGAGTGATTTTTTGGGGGGTAGGGCGGGGTTAAGGAATGCAAGTCACCTTTACAGTTCGTCACACTATCCACCGGCCAGGGCTCGGCTAATAGTGTAACTTAAATTTTTCACTCACTACGATTTATCGCCAGTCAAGTACATAATACATTGTCAGATGCGGTTGTTTGCGATGCAAAATTTTCAGTCGCCCCCAGTAGTGTATGGTAATCTGTAACTTAATGGATCCTGAAATTTTCAACTTAACGTGCCCTCCATTGGCTTAGCGGCGAGTCTGAAGGCTTGGAACGCTAAAAACCTGGTTTAGGTAGCTGTGGTAGGCAGAGCATAGATAGCCCATCTTGTAGCTTTGCGCTTAAGTACAATGAAAAATAAATATAAACGTGACTATGCTATGCTTTCTCCCTATTGCAACTGTGGTTTCTCATGGAAACGGTAATTCTTTTGATGCGTGTTATGTATATTTTTTGTAGTACTAAGTCTCTAAGTTAGGCTTGTGTTTCTGTTCGTTGTTATTGAAGAAAGAAGTTCACAGTCTATTAACATAATACCGTTGATGGTACCAGTAAAGGTAGCTCAAGTGATCTGTTGATATTTTGTTACAGAACAACAGTAAGAAAAAGCTTTTGAATGTTTCTATGAGGAGAGACTGAAATGTCAGATTTAGTTGTTTGAAAATAGTTCCTTGGGTCGATAACACGGGTAGTCAGTAGATCTTTTTGGATTGCTTCAACTAGTCTCTTAGTTATTACACATTCGTGGATTTATCGCCCATAACAGGCCATCATATTTGCACCCCCTTGTGAGTGCCATGATAAGTTCTGCCCGAGTTGTGCTCGATAACACGGGTAGTCAGTAGGTCTTTTTGGATTGCTTCAACCAGTCTTTTAGTTATTACACATTCGTGGATTTAGCGCCCATAACAGGCCATCATATTTGCACCCCCTTGTGAGTGCCATGATAAGTTCTGCCCGAGTTGTGCTCGATAACAC
>NW_013677970.1:0-7612 GCF_000517525.1 Limulus polyphemus | reverse complement strand
TTTAGTTATTACACATTCGTGGATTTAGCGCCCATAGCAGGCCATCATACTTGCACCCCCTTGTGAGTGCCATGATAAGTTCTGCCCGGGGCGGTTGTACTGCCCTAGTTACGCCTCTGCGTGGGTCTAATCATAATTGAAAACTGCTTGTACTACTCTTCATAAAGATTTTTTTCAACGAGTTGTTTTGTGTTACGGTAATAAATCGCAATTGAATGTTGTTTTGTGAGCGATTTATTTACAATATTTAAACGTTTATACCAGACGTTTTTGATAGAGGGCGTTTCATGTCACGTGATGATAACGTGTGGTTAACGTCTAGAATTTTTATGAAAACGTAGGAAATAATTTGAGCTATATAAATAAGGAGAGACAGGCTGGATGTATTTTTTATGAATATGGTGCAGTGGATGCTTGATTGTTGAGTTGGCAAGTACTTTTTTTGTCAGTCAGTTGTTTGTAACGGAAGAAGTTAGCAAGAAAGTAAAAATTGTATTAATATCTATTGTGGACTCAGGCCAATTAGCAAACATTAGTTACGCTAACCTATAGAACCTAAAAGTTCAAGAAATAAAACACATTCAGTATGATTAAGTGGACTGAAGATTGCATTATGCTTTACCAAATAATGCAATACAACCATAGAACCCACCCAAAGATAGAAAACGTTACAACAATAGGCTGTAAATCGTTTATCGTGATCCAAATGCCTTGATACACAGTTATAAGCACCAATTAAATTCGTAAATTCAAATTTAGCCATTAAATTTATAGGTGGATCTAATGGACGATATCATTAATCTACTTGTTTAAATACCAGAAACAGCTGATAGAAAAACGTTATACGTGTTCCTATTAGAGTAACATGAACTTAATCTTTTGTTACTCTCTCTTCTTTCATCTCCCCCCCCCCCCCTAGCTTTATATGTATGTATATACTTTTGCTTTCATCTGTTACTCTGGCAACATCCATTGTTGGATGATGATCTGTACTTTCATTCATATATTTAATTTTTTCATGTTGTTGAGGCCTTGCTTGATGTATATTCATCATATGATGTTATTTTCTAAAGGGTGTTCTACTGAAGAAGTGGGACAAAGTTGCCCTGTGAATATTTTTACTTTGAACAATTTATATTGTATTTCCTTGCCAGAATTATGGCAAAGGTGTTCACTGAATTTTACCAGCAACAAACAAGTTGTAATTTCTGTCATATTTATGGAACGAAACATTGAACGTGTCCACTTAAAATTACCAGTGTAAGATCACGACAAACAATGGATAATTAGGATAAGTTGGTCACCTCGTTCTGTAATCATCATAAAGGTGAGATTTACTGATATGAGACGACGACAAACAATGGATATTTTTTATCGCGATTTCAGACGAAATAACAAGCACATCCATTAAGTTTTATCAATGTGATATTCAAGGATATTGCTGATACAGAATATACCAAACATTTAATTATTTTTGTGATATCCTAAGGATATTCAAGGTTAACATTTCTCTCATTATTATAAAATAATTTCCAAAATCGAAATATTTACCGAGAAAGTAGCTTCAAACACACAGCATTATGATTCTTTATTTTATTATTTTATTAATTTTTTAAACATTTAAACATGTTTCTTTTAGTATAAACCGTTCTCGACTTTTGAAATTTCCAAGTTAAAAATTATTTATTATCCCAGATCGCTTAAACTAAAATGTTACCAATCATTATTTCAAATAAGAATATTTACTCATTTGTAATTTATCTTTTGGAGCTCAATATGATATTTTAATTTTTTACTTTTAGATCAGAAAGTTTCCAGTCCATTCGAAGTCCATATTTTCACGGTTAGTACAAAACCTATATTTATTTGCTTAGAAACAAATTCCAGAATGTCTCTTCATATATTAAAAAATATATATTTAATTATAATTACCTGTTGTTGCCTAGTTCTACGCCACCTAACGGCTGTAATTAGTATCACGCAGGCTGCTACGATTACAACAAGGCCAATGATGACTACATAGTTTCCACGTTTTCTGATATCCAAATTTCCAGACTGAATCCACGATTTTGTCAGTGGGTGTTCCATTGAATTGGATCTACTGGATTTTTCTAGAAACATTAAGTTTTTTTTAGTTGAAACAAAAAACTGAAGAAATTATCGATTTTATGAAGTGTAAATACGTGAAAACATTAATTGTAAACCGTGATGTTAATAACACAAGTTTTTAAGTATTTAACGTTGATTTATATTAGTTGTTTACAGGTCTTCAATATCATTCTTCCAACGTGTAAAGGATAACATTTAATGATTACTTGCAGAGGTATAGGAGGCAAATTAAAAGTGGGGAGGGGATGATTTTCCGATGCATTTTTACTGGGGAAGTTTGAAAAGTGGGGGCTTCCCACTTCCTACCCCACTGAGTTGTAGCCCAGTCCGCTGAAGTTGGTTTGTAAACTGTAAACTTAAAGTAATTTCATCAAAACACCTCCGAAAAAATTACCTTTTGTTATATTCATTTTTAAGATTTAATTTAGACGTTTATATTGTTGTTGGGCAGAGGGAAACTTGACATCGCATGATGGACGTGGCTTAGTGACTAAAACATTATTGAAAGCTTAGAAAACGATTTGAGCCAATATAAGAGTGTCGGTCAGTTCCATTCTTTGGTCAGACAAGAATAGCCTAAGAATTAGCAGTGTATACTGTTGGTTATTTGTCTTACATCCAGTCTATGAATTCAAAATTATGAGCGGCCATGTGTAGCTTCGCGTGCAGGTTCTAAATAAAACTTGTTCTTACCGTGTTTTGGTTTTAAAACAATTTCGAACTGGTGAAAGAATCAACATTAGGCCGAAACATATTCACAAACGGAAAACAAAGAAACAAGAAAAGTTCATAAAAATAGGCAGTCCACATATTAAACTTATAACCTACTTTCAAAAAATAATCATGGATTGACAATATCTATAGAAATATTAACATAATATCTATTATTAGAATGTCTTAAGTCTTATACAGAGGTTGACTATGTTATATCAAAACGATTTTGAAGTGTTATTACATCGTCACAGTCCATGTTGCCACATCCGGTCATGCTCTATTTGACGCTCTTACATCTTGACAATAGTCCTGATTCTATTGTAAAACATCCCATCGTAAAGCTGTTATATCAAAAACACACCACCCTTCTTTGCCTATTTGCCTAGTGTACGAGGACTGCGGTTTCCTACCACTCATTTCAATAGTCCAATCGCACAAAATTCCATAGACACTGTTTCCCGTGACTTGACTGGCATGTATTCATGCAGATCATCATGAATACCTATTTCATTTTCGCGCTGCTTTAGGTATCGACCATTCAACCGGTATGTCGTGTACACTTGACTTTTTTCGCTTTTTCAGATAAAAATTTTTCTTGATTGTATTGCATACTGTTGCCTGGGGCACATTGACGGCTTTTGCCATTAAACTATGTGTTCGTATATGCTCAAGACACGATACTTTTTTTTTTTACCAAGGTTAATGTACGACTTGTTGCCAGTCCCTTTCTGGATGATCCTGGTACCCCAAGTTGATGTACATTTCTTTCTTTTCCCATGCCATTAAGTACGTAATATATTCCCTTCTTCGAAATTCTAAATCCCCCGATCTAAACATATCTTTATGATCTGAGTGTATTAATATTTTGCATCGGGAAGGGCTGATACATATATACCTTTTACAAAAGTGATCAATTCTCGGTGACATCACAGTACTGCGAAACGCCAAGCAATGTCAAAATGTAATTCTGATACACGCCGTTGCTGGATAACGACTTTACGTCAGCTGTGGTTGCCATTCGACTTTCTGGTTTGCATGTTCAAAATCGTTTTAATATAACATACTCAACCCGTGTATTTAAGACTTTTGTTTCATATTTATGTTTGAATTACGTTTATTCACCGGTGTGGTAGATTTTCGAGCAACAACCCTGATACCCTTACATTTTTCGTTTATATGGAAGTTTTGAGAATGTACAGAATCAGGGGAAAGACATCTACGTGTTCAGAGGACATACATGTTAGTTGACATAACTTTTTGTCGTGTTGATGGTTTAAAGTACATAAAAAATAAAAACGAGTATTACTAGTAATCTAACTTTGACCTTTTTGATTCACGGACTTATGAAAGTTCGGAAGTTTTCCTTCGTTTTTTTTTCTGTTCGTAATAATTTTCATACACAATTCATCATTATGAAGCCACTAAACTACAGAGGGCTACGCTTCATTGTCTTGCTCCTAAAACATTTTGGCTATTCTTTACTTCTTTACATTTTTTACTTATCGTAATAAGAGTTATTATAAAGGTATAAAATGGATGTCGACAATTTTATAAAAAGCCCTTCGTGATCAAGTAGTTTTTACAATGATATTTATTTTTCAGGCCAACCTTGGAAGACAACCAATTAGAATGCCTTATAATTCTGTCTCTCCTATTTTACAAGCTTACTGCTCGGATGAAACTACGTGGGCATCAGATTTACGCCATTAGAAACGTAAGTGGTGCTAAAATGAAAAGTGTTTTCTTGAGGGGGATAACAGCTGAGGGGCTATTTAATAGGAAATTACAGACTGGTTGTTTCACTGTAAAATATTACATGGTGTTTTCATTGCTATATTGTTACACTTGTGGGTGAGTTCCGAAATAAAGGGATTGAAAAACTTCAGCTATAAAAATAAACCTATTTTGAACACATTATAGCATGTACCTGAAAGTATTGATATATGAATACCAGAAAGTTCTTTCATTACTTTTGTTGATATTTGCCCCAACCGTATACGTTTAGTTTCGTGAAGTTAGAAAGTAATTAGTAAAGAACAAATGTTGGTATGTTCTGGAATGCAACCTGTGTTTAAAATCTCAAGAAGTATACCTATTTTAAAGTGACACATATGTTGCGACACATAGGTTTTCTGCATCATCTGCGGCAGTTATTTCGTTGGCTTCACGGGGATGGCGGGACGACGTGGTGTGTGCAGTTATTGCTATGTAGATCTACTGAATGTTGGCATACGATTTTCAAGATTTTCTTCTGATTAGTGTAACTGTTTTCAATATATTATCTAACTTGTACGTCTTGGTATCCTGAAGGTCTGGGCCACACTCAATAACTCCTGAAAGGCAGTGATAGGGGGGGGGGAATAAAATGGTTGTAGAAATGAGAAAATGAATAAAGTAACATGATTTGAGAAACCCTTTCGGGCCTACCTACGAACCCCTCTGGGCCATATCCAAGAAACCCTGAAAGTTTAATGTTGATCAGAGGTGGGGAAGTTGGAAAATTTTCGTCACGATCAGACGTTTTATATTATATCCATTAGCAAGCAAACACACGTTTGTCTCTCTTGGTCCCAATGTTGGAAACAAATGTCTATACATACGTTAAGGGAACACATTAAGTAATTATCAATAAATTCTGGTCAAAGTAATTCACTTACATAGACAAGAATTGAAAATTAATGCAGTAATGAATATAGCTAATTTAATATGGTGGTTTCACGGGAAATATGAAACGCCGTTAAATAAAAACTTCTAGTGTTTAAAATGTGTTGATTTATCAACTTAGTACCATCTTTGTCACTGATCTTTGCCGTAATCCCAATAATATCTCAGCTTATAAGAGGTTTCAGTTAGTCCTAACTTCGTGTATACTAAGCTAACGGACCCGGCATGGCCAGGTGTTTAGGGCGTTCGACTCGCAATCTGAGGGTCGCGGGTTCGAATCCCCGTCACACTAAACATGCTCGCCCTTTCAGCCGTGGGGGCGTTATAATGTGACGGTCAATCCCACTATTCGTTGGTAAAAGAGTAGCCCAAGAGTTGGCGGTGGGTGGTGATGACTAGCTGCCTTCCTTCTAGTCTTACACTGCTAAATTAGGAACAGCTAGCGCAGATAGCCCTCGTGTAGCTTTGCGCGAAATTCAAAACAAACTAAGCTAACGGCTTCAATAATCCTCATAATAAAAATATATGCAGTATATAAATGAAAAATAATTTAAATACATGTAATGGAAAGTGTATTGATTGTTAAAAAGATGAATAAAAAACGACCTATTACTCCAGAAAACATAATTGGTTTTATTTAAGCGAAAGACATCGGGGCCAACAAGACATTTGCTAACTGGTTTAGGCTTATACAAAAGTTAAAAAATTATTCGAGTCTGCGGTTTTATTACGTGTTTTGGGTTTAAAAGGTGTTTTGGGTTTAAAAGATGTTTTGGGTTTAAAAGGTGTTTTAGGTTTAAAAGGCTGCTCTTAGTAACATAGTGTGCAAACTCTCCAGTTTGCACTACAAATTTTAAACTATCATGACTGTACTAGCTTTGTTCGAAAAAAATTAGCAATCTAATTTGTACAATTTAGTTAAGATTTCAAAAAATAAATAGATTTACAGAATAAAACACTAGGTTTTAAAAATTGTGCAATTTTCAGTCTGGTGAAACTCAAATTTTTGTTGCAAGAAAGAAGGGGAGTGGGTTTGTCCTATGGCAGAGCTGTCAATTTCGGAACTGGTAAGTCTTGTTCAAATCCGTGCGGTGCCACAAAATATTTCCTGCACTTGAAGCTGTTGGTGCATTATAAGAGCAACAGTCAACTCTTTAGCGGGGATGGTTGGTGGTAGTGTATTGCTGAGTGACTGTCTTCCCCCTGATCAGTAGTTCAAAATTAGGGACAGCGGAAGATAGTCTTAGGAGCTTTGTTATAAATACGAAATACAAATGTCCAGAGTTCTGGGTTACAAGTACACAATATGTGTATTATTATGAATATATGGCTGTGTATTATTATTATATACAAGTGTTATATTACTTGCTAGTCACCGGACTGCACAATGTTGCCTTGATGTTTGTTAGATCCTCACGGCCAGCAAGAGAGTTTCCCTTTGCCTTCTGGACCAGTGAGGGATAGTTTAACATAAAATGGCATCTAAATCGTGCTCACATTCAAGAACTCCACGTATATTTCTTTGTCCCTGCATCCAAACATAACATTGTATGTCTAATCTGAACTATTTTTTTATTTCATCCATCAAGGAGGTTTCTAATGATGAAAGTATTCAGAACGATAAGTATGTCTCGCGCTCAGATGTCCTTTTTTATGTTTAGGCTACTCTTGTTTGATAGAATAGTGATATTGGATCATCGTTCTTATAGAACAGCCAAAGCTCCAAGGTACTTAGGATGTTGTGTTTTTTTTCAGCAACGAGGCATGTACCACGAATCATAAGATTCACATTCCATGCACACTAAACATTAGATCGATACCTTACTGAAATAACACTTAGTTTGTGTATCCTATGGTAAAATGTGTTCTTAGCTGTGTTTTTATTATGGCCATTATTTGTTTGTCGTCAAGCGCAAAGCTAAACAATGAGTTATCAGTACTCTGCCCACAGCAGGTATAGAAATCCAATTTTTAGCATTATGAGCCAGAACACTTATCGCTGAGCCACTTGAGGGGAGGGGGCGTATTTCTTTTGATTCCTCTAAAAAAAAAAAGATAAAAAAATGTGCATCATTATGTCACTGGAACCCTGCTTGTTGCCGGAACCTTGGTTACTCATCATTAT